>NC_079172.1:67693598-67783598 GCF_947568905.1 Ostrea edulis | reverse complement strand
TGGATTGCGTATGGTGTCAAATATTTTATCTTTATTCTAATAATCATTAATATTTAGTTTATATTCTAATGCAAGAGTATACCAGAAGTAGAATCTTATCTAAATTCAAATAATGAGATTTTTTGATCAAGGGGTTCATATTCTGTGAATTTAATTGTACAGCATACACCATTATTGATACTTTGGTAAAAGTAGGGACAGGAAGTACGTCTAGTTCGGATAACGATGAAATATTGGATACAGATTTGTTTAACCCTATAACTGTTTTACAGTATCTGGTAAATACATACTGTACGTCTTTGCACATAGTCCATGCCATTTCATTGCGGGGGCATAAAAATGCACTCAACCATACTCTGTAATAAAACGTTTTCATAATAGACCCAAAATTACTAACAACAACCCCCCACACAAACAAAATAACCAAACAAACACACAAATGTCTTTCAACTAGCAAGGACTGATCGCTATCAAACAATCAAAAGTTATTACCAAATACCTCTCATAGTTGTGAAAAATGTCGTTCCTAAAAAGTGCATACAATTTTCAGAAAACATAAAATTGAAAAGGTCTATTTCAAAGATGATGATTTTTCAATGTGATATAACTTCTCCAACATCTTGTCGCTGAAGGGAATTTACAGTTCAACGTTCAAATTAGCGTTACACAACTCTACCTGGTTTTGTCCACATAGGGGTTCGTACACTGGAATCAGGTTATATTACTCCTGAATACATTTTGGAGCTGTTAAATATTTTCATTTTATGATATATATATATATATATATATATATATATATATATATATACATACATATATATACATCTAGGCAAGTCTAGCCTAGATGACTTGCCTAGATGGTCGAGCAGTCTAGCGCGCTGGTTGCATGCTGCTAGGAGATTTGGTTCCGCATTTTATGAGTTCAATCCCGGGTAGGGGCAGAAGTGGGTATCCAAATAAAGTGAAATTTTCTGTGCTTTATATTAAATATTTCTCCACTTAGGGCAGTTATGTTCATTTAAGAGCGAGTTCATTTATATATATATATATATATATATATATATATATATATATAACATTGTATATAGAGTATCAGGAATAAAAATCATTCATCGATTCAATTGTTTTATTTGTTTGAGTAAAATACAAATCGAAATTACAAAGACGTAAAATTTCTGGAGAGACTATGGAATAAAAAGTATTGTGATTACACACGGATGCAAACACACACACACACATCACCCAAACTTATACAAATAAATGCATGTTACAAATATAAGCTTGTGCAAGTGTCAGGACTTAAGACATTCAGATTTTTATTGCAGATTTCAGTCAGTTTCACATCATCGATACAAGTAGATTCCTTGAGCTGGTTATATTTAACGATCTGACTGCACGTCGTGAATTTTTCGAGACCTACAACAGAATATTGCTTCTTTATACGCGTTCAGCACCTCTTTATTCATAGCACCATAAATAATCGTGTTGATGCAACTGTTTGTATACGGCATATATATAGATATAGCATGGATTTCTATAGAAACGTCAGAGTGTTTATTGAAGAAAGTTGCCACCACACCAAACAAGGAATATGAAACAAGGTAGAATACAAACACAACGAATGCCGACTTTGTAGAGCGGACGTCTCTTCTAAATATTGTTTGTCCAATTCTGTTCTTCCAAGTCATAAGCTGTGTTTTGTGCCTTTGCACGTACACATAGATCTTATAATAGCAAATCACTGTAATTCCGACTGGAGCAAAAAGACAAACACACAGGAATGCAATGGAATAAGTTTGACTGACATACCGATTGTAGATGCACATCTGCAAAGTTGGATCGAAAATAAGCGAGTGTTTCATCCAGAAGAGCGGTAGCGCAAATAGAGAACCCATGACCCATACTGCAGCTATTATCACTGAGACGCTTGTCTTTGTGTAAATGCGCGCGCACAAGTTATAATGGCAGATCTTGACGTAACGATGGATAGCTATCGTGGACACTGAAATCACAGATGAGCTGAAGACAACATGAGTTAAGATTCCATTTATTTGACAGAGACGGTCTGGAATCTTGGCGTTTTTATTGAGAAGAAATAGTAAATTAAATGGTAGGAGATAGGTGGTGATAAGGAAATCAGACACAGCCAGATTTCCTATGAAGGTGTTGTGGATTACTCTGAGACGTTTGATTTTCAGTAAAGTCCAAAGAAACAACACGTTAGATGGAATTCCACAAACTAATAGAATTATTGCGATTGTAGTAAAGACAATCACTGCTGTTTGAGATAATTCTTTACCAAAGTCAAGTTCCATAACGTTTACTCAAAGTCAAGCTCCCCTACGCTTACGATTACTCAAGTCAAGCTCCCCTACGCTTACGATTACTAAAGTCAAGTTCCAAACACTTATTCAAAGTGAGGTTCCCAAACACTTATATAAGTTTCATGACGCTTACTCGAAGTCCAGTTCCAAAACGCTTAATCAAGTTCAACAACGCTTAATCAAGTTCAATAACGCTTAATCAAGTTCAACAACGCTTACTCAGGTTCCATGAAAAGGTGGAGATAACGAACAGTGATCGATCTGATAACTCCATAACGCTTACTCAAGTCAAGTTCCAAAATGCTTAACAGAGTCACTACGTTTCTATCATTATATACGACATGATAAAAATCGATGACGAGAGATCTGCTTAGTTTGAATAGACATTGAAGGCAAGATCGTGTTTTCGTTAATAACTGTGGTCGTCCACTGTTGATTCTTTTTTTAACTTTTAAGGGTATGTATCAATCTGCGCACGCATTACGCCACACTACTTTGAAAGAAAGCGCTTTCCAGTAGCATTTATGTTGTTTGTAAACTTATTATTTACTATTTTATATTCTATCTGAATAAATAAAATCTTAATGGCATAACCCCCCCCCCCCCCCCCCTGAAGATTACTCGACTAGAATCGGTTTGGTTTAGTGTATCCTTTATAAGTGTTAATTCGTTCATACAATTCTTCTTTCTACTAGAAGAAATAGAATAAAATGTTTCTGATCTAAATGATTAAAACGGTGAAAATGTGGCTGTTTTTCTGATTATCTATTGAAATTTGTTATACATTTGTCGGTTTGCCAGTTCTGTTTGCATATAGAAATATTATTTTATAATTTGATGAGTTTGTCATCAGTTTCAAGCCGGTAAATCCTGATGGAAGGTTTTATTTTATTTGTGCATGGATGACTTTTCATTTTACTCTTAGTTATTGTATATTCTTTTTTCATTTTCTTTTGATATTTTCCCTATTGATCACTTACATTTTGATACCAGTATAAATCAATTCTTCCCTCCGATGTTTTCTCACCGCTGCATCGAAAGTCTGGATCGTTCTCTCCCAAAGCTTGTCATAAACTAATATGTTTTCCTTTATGATACATTAAAACTCTTTAATACGTAGATCCTCATTGATTTTCTAAAATAGATAACTAAAATCTCCTCTAACAATAAGATGAGAATTATCAGCTTATGTTTTTAACCATTGTTTCGTCTGTTTTTGGGCTTAAATATTTACTGATGAAGGAGCAATCTCGTCCAGAAACAAGTAATGTCCATCATCATCTGACTGGTGAAGATTAATGATACCTTGGTGTTAGATATTTCTTCAATAAAATTAAGGAACTTGTACTATAGAGGGTCCGATAAATTGAATACTTATTGATAGAAAATAATTACCATCGCACAAACAATCCAACATTAAGCACCCCTTTTCGTAGAGAACGATAAAATCACTGGATTAGGACCCTAGGCACTGCATTTCCATATGGATGCAATGATAATGTGTATGATGTGGGGAATTTGACTAGTCTACAAGGAAATAACGTGAATGTTATGGTACTCTTTCCCAATAACCAAAAGCGGAAACGCAGTCATGGACATCGTTCATATAAAAGACCAAGTATAAATGATGTCACGTTTGATTCACTTTTGCCTTACGTCAACAGACAATTAAGTCCACATCATATTCGTACAAAACTTTACTCTGTTTCATTGAGAGTTTTACACACGTTATTTGAAGAAGCTGTGGCTAGTCTATACTTGGATTTTTCAACACCTGAATATAGACTGAACTCTATGATTATGGATGTTGCCCATCACAGACTCTTTAAACCAGCACGGATCATGAATGACATTCCTTCCAAATCATGCCACCAGTTTCTTAAGCTCCAATTTACAAACAAAGGGATAGATGCCGTCAACATGAACAACATTCTTCACCATAAAAGGGTTCAGTCGTGTATTCCAACTTATTTCAAGTTCAAGTCTACACCCTGTATTTCTTACAGTTATACTTCTACTATTGCATCCAAACTTTTTAATTATGAACAAACTTTGCAGTGCCTAGATATATACCATCTTACCAACATGTTCTTGTTCTTCATCTTCTTTCAACTACAGTCCAGCTGGACATGTTATTACTGGTGGTGTTGATATAGTTGAAAATGAGGACCTCAAATCACTTATTCTAAAAGGTCCTAAATAGAGAGAACCTTGGTCTTTTAATTGGCGACAGAACTTCATTTCTATTATGAATTATGTCGAAGATTATGCCAGACGATGGGCTAAATATGAAAAAGAAGAACTTAATACATTGTCAGAATGGGTTAAAAGCTAAGAGGAATATTAAAATCCCGCATTCGACATATGAAAACAAAAGTACGTACCATCTATCCTTCTGTGTTTAGTAAACCAGACGTGATAAAAGTATTAGATAGGTTACATGAGGAATATGTTTTGGTTCCAGCTGACAAAGCTAGTAACAACATTGTCTTTATTTGTAAGGCTCACTATTACAACTGTATTTTGAACGAACTTGGTATTAATTCCACTATTGGTAATCGTACTTTTACTCCAACTGCCCTTTCAAATGATGAAATTCTTCAAAACCATGCTTCAGTTTTAGACACATTTAATTTCCCAGTCAATGGGTCAAATGAATATGAGTTACCGTACCTTTACTGGATTCATAAACTACATGTAAAACTTATACGGTACCAATTTTGATGCACCAGATGCGCATTTCGACAAATAATGTCTCTTCAGTGATGCTCAACCGAAATGTTTCAAATCCGAAATAACTATGAAGTTTTAAAGCTAAATATAGCCAAAAACAGCGTGCCAAAAAGTGGAGCCAAATTCGTCCAAGGATAAGAGCTATGCGTGAGGGAGATAACCCCTTACAAACAAAGATACATTGCTGGATCCAGTAAGTGCTCTACCAAACCCCTATCTTTACTCCTCACGGAAAAATCAACAGCTGTGAAGGAGAAACTTCAAACCTACTCTGCGACTACATATGCCAGAAGTGCTGTTAATTTAATGTTGATTCTAAAAAATTCTAAAGAACTTCTAGTAAACTTGAAATCGCAGAATTTTTCCCAAATCAATAGCATTAAAACCTATGACTTTTCAACACTATACACACCATTCCTCACGATGAATTAAAGACTAGACTTTTTGACATCATAGACAGTTGCTTCTTTAACAAAAATGGAAATATTCACATCTAGTGATCAGTCATTCAAAAACTTACTTCGTTAAACACCAATCTGATTCCACGCACAAGTACTCTGAAGTTGAAATAAAAAAATATGCTGGAGGTCCTCATTGATAATATCTTCGTGGTCTTTGGTGATCAGGTCTTCCAACAGTCTGTTGGAATTCCCATGGGCACGAATTGTGATCCTTTGTTAGCTGACCTGTTTCTATATTCATATGAAGCAGAATTTATTCAAAAACTTCTATGTGAGAAGAAAAAATATCTCGCTGTGGCCTTCAATTCGACATTTCGATATACCGATGACGTTTTGTATATTAACAATAATAACTTTCATTCATATATCGATTTGATATATCCCTGTGAGCTCGAAATAAAGGACACCACGGAGTCGTTCACGTCTGCTTCATACTTAGATATTTTATTGAAAGTAGACATTAACGGCAAACTGACAACTCAACTGTATGACAATCGGGATAATTTCAGCTTCTCCATCGTCAACTTCCCATATTTATGAAGCAATGTTCCATTATCACCTGTATATGGTGTTTATATATATCAACTGATTCGATATGCAAGAGATTGTTCTGGGTATAGTCAGTTTTTAAATCGAGGTGAGCTACTGACAAACAAGTTGATGGTACAGAGGTTTCAACAGTCTCGATTGAAGTCAGCATTTCGCAAATTATATGGTCGTTATAACGATCTAGTTCATCAATACAACCTATCATTGGGTCAAATGCTGTCTGATGTGTTTCATACCGATTGTTAAGCCGTTCTTGGCACACTGGTTTTGACTGCGGATAACTTCGTTTACCTGATCGGGATATAGGGCTCACGGCGGGTGTGACCGGTCGACAGGGGATGCTTACTCCTCCTAGGCACCTGATGGCACCTCTGATGTGTCCAGGGGTCCGTGTTTGCCCTATCTATTTAGTATTGTTTGTGGGAGTTATGAGTTACTGTTTGTTAATTTTACCATTTTGGGGGTCTTAACATCCCAACACATACCTTCCTTTTTGGGGGCGGAAAATGGCTCACAGCGGGTGTGACCGGTGGACAGGGGATGTTTACTCTTTCTGGGCACCTGATCCCGCCTCTGGTATATTCAGGTGTCCGTGTTTGCTCAACTCTTTATCTTATATTCTTTATTGGAGTTATACGATTGATCACTGTTTGTTAAATTCACCTACATGTACATACTTGGGTCGAACCACATTTGGAAATTTTCTTGATCCACCACTGAGAAAATGGGATCTTTTGCATGAGAATGATATCTATATTGATATCAAATAGCCGAGTATATATCCTTGTTTGCATTTTTCAGTAGACTTAATCTCTTTGTTATTTAAACAAAATACAATCAGATGCTCCATATTTTTTCTGTAAACTATAATACTCTTATAATATTATGGTAAAATAACAAACATCTGGAGCATTCTTAAAGAAAAAGTTCTCGTATACTGAAAACACAACATTTACTTGATAGATATAGTAGCTGTGTTTCATACTGAATGACTGTAACTTTCATATATTAGAGAACCATCCAGATGAAACCACTGCACATGATCAGTATGCGTGAACAAAACTTTGAAGCCAGAGTCTTCCCTCAGAAGCAAAAACGCCGAAAGGAAACAGAAGCTGGAACGAGTACTCCCCACTGAAGGGAAGCACCCCTAGATGTTATTGAAACGCAACATTATACCTTCTGAGAGCAGAAAATTCCTACTTTACACTGATTAGTTATACTCGTTTTAATGAGAAATATTCAGGAAACTTGCATTATCGGTAGCTCTATTTAATACAATCTTATACAAAGAAGTAGAGAAATTGTGAGTATGAAAAGTGAATATAACGAACAGTGCTAAGATGCCTAGGAGGATTAAGCATCTCCTGTTGACTAGTCATAACCAGTGTAAACTATATTCTGGAGTAATCCATGGACAAAATCAGTGCGAAAAGAAAGATCTAACAATTGATCCACACTAAAATATCAACAGTTGTGATGAAGAAACTTCAAAGGTATTGTTTCACAACATGTACCAAAAGTGGTGTAATCAAATTCGAATTTTAAAACATTTTAAAGGACTTTTAGTTTTGAAATCACAAAACGTCTCTCAAGTCAACAACATGAAAACATATGAGTTATCAACACTTTGCACAACCATTCTCCATGATGAATTAAAAACTAGACTTTTTGACTGTTGCTTCTTCAGTAAAAATGAAAAAAAATGAAACTTTCATAATTAGTTATCAGTCATTCAAAATAGTACGTTGTTAAAGACCATTCTGATTCTACACATAGTATTAAAACATGCTAGAGTTCCTCACTGACAATATCTTCGTAGTCTGTGTGATCAGGCGGCCGTTTCACTAACCGATCGTAGATCGTAAACGTACGATTACGTTTAAGATTATTTGACGCGCACGTATACGAGCGTTTCACGAAACCTATCGTAGTCGTAACACTTACGATTCCGATTTACGTCTTACTTTTTACAACTCTTTTCTCTATGGAGGTAGTTTTAAAATTAAATACAGCATGGAAAGAAATATCCATTCATTATTTCCTCATGATTTTAAACATACCCTTATCGTCTGCAGTGACCAATGCAAGTTGTCAACAAAAATAATGGAAATTTTGAGCCCGATCTCTAGTGTAACGTAAAGAAAGTTCCTATAGAATAATTTTTATTGACTTTCATGTAACTAAAATGGGGGGTGGGGGGGTGGGGTGGGTGATATAAGAAATACCATAAAAGATTTACATTCTAGAATTTTAAATGCCATGTATCGATCTGCTCATGTGAGTCAAGTTTCAATCAATAAGTAAACTATGTTCAACGGATTAAAAAAAAAAATTAGAAAATGAAATGATATTGATAAAAGAAAGATGAATAAATGAAAATAAAATTGCACACAAGTATAGGAAATTTTATCCTGCATTAAACCTATACACGTAGGCTTCCTCCGGCGTTTAATCTTTGTTGTAAAATACACTGTAACACTAATGATATATCTATATGATATATTGACTATCCCCCCCCCCTCATCCTCACTTTTTAAAATAAGAATTAATTGATTTTACATTTCCTTCAGCAGACTGATCACAGGGTTTAGGCCTGCTTTGGGTCCGAACTCTGTGATACAATGAATTTACTATATTTATGGTATCACAGAGCTCGGGCCCAAAACGGGCTTGACCCCTGTGACACTGACATTTCTGTGGTTGTGCGTAACAAAGAAGGACAACTCTAATTGATTTAAGATTCGGGCTCGGACTGTACAATATTTTTGTGCAAAAGCAGACTGCAAGTAATTGTGATTGTTTTCTTCCTACAAAGTATAAACAAACTCAGTCAGGTAAATACTAACACAAAATGATCTCAGGCGGGGCCAGCATGGCGGCCATATTGCTCATTTACGTGCATGTAGGAGCACTTACGATAGCCCTAGACCACTCGTAGGGTTACGATCAATACTGATCGTAAATCGCAAATCATAACTGTTAGTGAAACGGTCGTACGTGCTACGTTCACATTTAAGTCTACGTTTACGATCTACGACCGTTTAGTGAAACGGCTGCCAGGTCTTCCAACAGTGTGTTGGAATTTTCGAGGGCACGAATTGTTCTCCTTTGTTAGCTGACCTTTTTTATTCTCTTATAAGGCAGAATTTATTCAAAAGCATCTACATGAGAAAAAATATGGCCTTCTACTCGACATTTAGATGTATCTACGATGTTCTACCTATTAACAATTATAATTTTCAATCAAACGTCGATTTGATTTACCCCACTTAACTGGAAATAAAAGACACCATAGTCTTCTACATCTATTTTGTACTTAGATATTGTATAAAAAGGTGATAATACCGAACATTGATTAATTTCATAAGGAATACGAAATTAGAAGTTGGTCTAACACGAACCCCTGGACATACGAGAGTTGAGATCAGGTGCTTACGAGGAGTAAACACCCCCTTCCTATTTTGTTCCAGTTACTTCGCGGCAGCCTACTTCGCAGTTGATATATCGCCTTTCATACACGTATCCATTGCTCATATGAAGATCAATGATGACATGAAGATGATGATCATTGGGGATGTAAATATGACTATAAATGATGAGAATATTATTGGTGATTTGAAGGTCCTTATCTCATGTTACTATGTCATCCCCTGTTTTAGTATTATCTTATGTTACAATGTTATTCCCAGTTTTACTATTATCTTATGTTACTATATGTTATCCACATTTTTACTGTTATTTTATGTTACTTTCTTATTCCCAGTTTTACTATTATATTACTATGTCAGTTTTACTATTATCTTATGTTACTATGTTATTCCCTGTTTTACTATTATCTTATGTTACTATATGTTATCCCCAGTTTTACTATTATCTTATGTTGCTATGTTATTCCCTGTTTTACTATTATCTTATGTTACTCTATGTTATCCCCTGTTTTAGTATTATCTTATGTGACTATGTTATTCCCAGTTTTAGTATTATCTTATATTACTATGTCAGTTTTACTATTATCTTATGTTACTATATGTTATCCACAGTTTTACTATTATCTTATGTTACAATGTTATTCCCAGTTTTAGTATTATCCTATGTTGCTATGTAATCCACAGTTTTACTATTATCTTATGTTACAATGTTATTCCCAGTTTTAGTATTATCCTATGTTGCTATGTAATCCACAGTTTTACTATTATCTTATGTTACTATGCTATCCCCAGTTTTACTATTATCTTATGTTGCTATGTTATCCCCAGTTTTACTATTATCTTATGTTACAATGTTATTCCCAGTTTTAGTATTTTCTTATGTTACTATGCTATCCCCAGTTTTACTATTATCTTATGTTACTATGCTATCCCCAGTTTTACTATTATCTTATGTTGCTATGTTATTCCCAGTTTTACTATTATCTTATGTTACTATGCTATCCCCAGTTTTACTATTATCTTATGTTGCTATGTTATTCCCAGTTTTACTATTATCTTATGTTACTATGTCAGTTTTACTATTATCTTATGTTACTATGTCAGTTTTACTATTATCCTATGTTGCTCTATGTTATTCCCAGTTTTACTATTATCTTATGTTACTATGCTATCCCCAGTTTTACTATTATCTTATGTGACTATGTTATTCCCAGTTTTAGTATTATCTTATATTACTATGTCAGTTTTACTATTATCTTATGTTACTATGTTATCCACAGTTTTACTATTATCTTATGTTACAATGTTATTCCCAGTTTTAGTATTTTATGTTACTATGCTATCCCCAGTTTTAGTATTATCTTATGTTACTATGCTATCCCCAGTTTTACTATTATCTTATGTTGCTATGTTATTTGCAGTTTTACTATTATCTTATGTTACTATGTTATCCACAGTTTTACTGTTATTTTATGTTACTTTCTTATTCCCAGTTTTACTATTATATTACTATGTCAGTTTTACTATTATCTTATGTTACTATATGTTATCCACAGTTTTACTATTATCTTATGTTACTATATGTTATCCACAGTTTTACTATTATCTTATGTTACTATGTTATCCACAGTTTCATTATCATCTTATGCTCTTTTGGTGTAGTTATTCTTCTTTCTTTTATTGTGTTACATGTAAAGCGCTTTAGGGTTGTTGTCTTCATTAGATAAAGCGTATATAAATGTACAATATAAATAAATAATAATAATTGGTGATATTAAGATCCTTGGTTATGTCATTATGAAGATTCTTGGCGATGTGAAGATTCTTGTTGATGAAAGGTGAAGATAACAAACAGTGATCATTCTCACAACTCCTATAAGCTATACAAAATAGATAGTTGGGAAAACACGGACCCCTGGACACACCAGAGGTGGCATCAGGTGCGTAGGAGGAATAAGCATCCCCCTGTCATCATGCTAACCAGATAATTCCAATAAACAGAGTTTTGTAAATCGTCTTAGTAGCGCTGAATTTTGGGTTTTACTAGGCAGTTACAAACTAGGCCATCCCTATCTACATTTATATCTATAATACGACCTAGGGGCCACTGTCCTTTAGGAATAATTTCTTGGGCAACTAATGCTAAGTCTCCTTTTTTAATATTTGATATTGGACTTTGCCACTTTTATCTGCCCTGCAATTTGGCTAAGTATTCATGCATCCATGTTTTCCAGAACAGATCAGCTAGATACTGGATCTGTTTTCACCATCGCCTAGCATATAAATCTTCTTTCGTGAAGGTAACCTGCGGAAGACATGTATTGGTTTTCATCAAAAGCAACATGTTTGTGTGGTAGCTGGTCACTTGGGTGGTCACGTATTGGAGTAATGGGTCTGTCATTTAAGATTTTTTCGACTCCAGTCAACATCGTTAGTAGTTGTTCCTCTGTGAGAAGTTGTTCATTGGCAATAGCTTTTAGGATTGAACGTGTTGTCCTTATCTTTTCAAGTGCTCCACCCATATTACTGGCTAGAGGAGAATTGAATGACACTCAACTTTTTTATTGCAACATATTTCTGTTGATTTTACATTGGTTCCAGTCCCTGAGAGATTTTCGCAACTCATGGTCACCACTTAAATTGTACCATTATCACTGTAGATATTTTCTGACACTCCTCGTCGGCTAGTAAAATATTGAAAGGAAAATATAAAGGAATCAGTAGTCAAACTATGTGCAATCTCTAAATACACTGCTCTACTCGTAATGCAGTTGTGTTAAGTATGGCCATAGAAATATGTCAGGAAAAAAGCATTAATAAACAGATCAATTTGTGACAAATTCTGTAAACACAACCCTTTTATACAAAAACAATATGTATATATCATTAAGTGCATATTGACCTCTTATACATTTTTCACCAGACCGACGGTCTCTACATCAACTCTGTATCAGGTGATCAAATATCAAGATAAAAACGTATCGTGTATGTATAAATCGTTGAATTGGCACGATATCTAGATATCAATGCAAGTTGAAGTTAATATAACTTCAAAGCATATTAATTTCTTAATATGAAAAGTGTTGAGAGCTAAGTTTATTGTGACTTGTAACATGTCTAATTGTTGAATTGAATATGCAAGATGCAGCGATTTTTGCACATACCAAGTTGAATCTAGCCTGAAAAACATATTTTCTGTTGACGCCAGAACTTGCTCCCCTAACTTTCCTTTGGCACTGAAGTTCACATGTCACATAAATCAAACATCATTCACTTAAAAACCTCGGGGTGTCGTGCCAATGATGATTTTTTTATGTACGGAAACCCTGTTTATGCAAATGAGTCCATTGTGAAAGTAACTATACGTGTAGATTAGGGGCGATATCAAGATCACAATGTAATATGGATATTACTTTAGCATGTATGCTATATAAAGAAGAAATTGAAACTTTTTCAATATCAAAGAGAATTAATATAACCCATATGACATAAACTTTTACGCGATTGCAGTTTACCGTTTGACAGCGGTGGTAAATAAGGAAACACTATTTTGACATTTCCAGCCACAAAAGGACTGTAGATATGTACGTCATGACCTATGTCATGACGTATTTTTCATTGTGACATCGTGCAATGTGCCAGTGCGGTAAAGTATATTTATGTATGTAGCACTGGTATTAAAGATTTTATGGGGAAAGCCTTAACTCAACCGCGAGGGCACGGAACTATGCAATCATATCTTTTCACATGTGAAAGGCGTAATATCACCAGAAAGCGGCCCAATATAGTCGATACCAACAAACGTAAATTGAGGTTTCTCCGATGTTGATTGTTCTTCCAGAAGAGGTACCATGCATGTGTTGTTTACAAGGTACACAACGTCCAACGCATCTTTTGACAGCGCTTAATCCTTTCAGGATCCAGAATGTTTTGCGTATTGCAGAAAGCACCTGTTGTTTTCCCATATGCCCTTGCCTTTCGTGGTAGAACCTAAGGTTTGTAACTTGATGCTTGTTTGGCAATATGATAGGAAATGCATTCATTTCTTTCAAATTTGCACGTCCTCTAGCTCGGATAATGTCATTATCCAGTGTAGGATTTAAGAATGCAGTACGACTGTCAAGTTTGACAGGTTTTTATTTCTTTAAATTTTCGACCTCTTCTGTGAAGTACCAACACTGCACGTACTTCAGAATCATATATGTGGCTTACCTTAATTCCTTTAAGGACATTTTCCCTTCTGTACATGCAGCAGAATGTTTCAAAAAACAATGTCTGCAATAGGTCTTGAACCCCATCATCCATGCGACAGCTTGTCTTAGTTTGGTCCAATCCGAACAATATTCGGTAGGTTTGTCAATGGTTCTTGCATATACTGCAATTTCTTTCTTGACTTCAGTATCATTTTCAGCTATATCTGGGACTTTGTTTATCGATTATTGCGGTCATTGAGTTGAGTTTTGAGCAATGAGATCCGTTCAACCAAAACGGATTGCAGTTTTTCGGTATTACATGCAGTGATTATTAAAGCTACATCAGCCGGGTTTGATGGAGAATCAACATAACGCCATTGGTCAGGAGTTGCCCTTTCTTGAATTTCACGAAGACGATTCTTAACAAAGGTCTTGAAACGGCGTGTTTCGTTACTTATATACCCCGTGACAATTGTAGAATCTGTTCAACAATATGCCTGTTTTATTGGAATTTCTAATTCCTCCGATATAATTCCATACAGACGACAAACAACTACAGATCTAAACGTTGGGTACTCTGTTTTTGATAGGGCTAATCTAAATTTTCCTAGTACAAGGGAAACATCCACATTATCTTCTAAATTCACAACTCGTACTTATGCGCCGGTACCGTATCCCATTCTGGACCCATCATTAAAGATATGCAGTTGAATATTCTTGATGTCCTCAAAATGGTTTGGTACACAGCATCGCTGAACTGATATGTTTTCTATAAAAGATAAAGTGAGTTGCCAGGTTTGTCATTCTAGTCTGACATCTTCGAATTCTGGCATTTGATCATCCCATCCAATGTTCAATCGACATAGTCTTTGTACCAAGGCCTTCGTGTGAAGTGTTACAAGGGACATCAGTCCTAACGGACCATGGATTGCGCTTACAGTGGACACTATTCCTGGCTTTGTAAGAGGTTTCTTGTCAGGTTTTACTTTGAATCCGATTGAATCATTTTCTACGTTATACTGGTGTACATCGATGGCACGTACTTCAAGCAAAATGTGTGCGATAAGGTTGGTTGTACCAAGCAACAACATCACATCATCTGTGGGATATTGAGGTCTGAATAGTAGGAGAATGAACTTAAATCAGCATTTTTCTCGGCTGAAAGTTTTTTTTATAGACAACATTCTCTGTAACTCTATCACATGATCCCCGATCAAAGTTTTATATCTAAATTGACCTCTTTCCCAACAGTTATCTTATTTCTCGACGTTATGGTTGACATTTTGGTATATGACTGGTTTTCTTGCAATATCACAGACATTTAGAAGACGTTCGTCACAGTTTTGTCAGCTCCGTCGTCAGGCTGTGCATATGTCTGCAAAGACCTACCTTCTTTTTCCTTGATAGTAACTTGAATTATGCCAAACAATTTTCGTAGCTGTGCAATGTCCTGACGATTGATCAACACTTGATTGGTTTTCATTCGCATTTAATTGTTGAACAATTATTTGACTTCCATCATTCATTACAACCTGACACGGAACAAACTTTTGGTTTTTCTACATTTGCTGTAAAAAGGATTTCCTTTTAAACAATTGTAACGTGATTTGAGTTTGCGTAGCAATCAAAAGCTTTCATCTAAACTCATACACTTGACACAAAACTGCAGATCTACACATGAACCTGAACAGTATCTACAATATCGCTCATTGTTTGAGTTGTCTGTTTTACGTTGCGTAACTAATGTAGTGACTCTGCCCTTTATCTTCCTATCAGCTTCATGAGAGATTGTACGTCTTTTTTCGGCTGTGATCTTGAGTTGGTTTCACGAAAAAGTTCAAGACCGAACATAGGAGAAGAAATTCTTGCCTTTTTGTCAACAAACCTTGACAAATCAGAGAACAGCTGCTCTCTACTCGAATCTGTAATTGAATGAGCCACATCTACCCACTTGGCTCTCAAATGAGTAGGCAATCTCCTAACATTACATCTAAGGTTATTTGAGTTGTCATTATCTGACTTGAATCCTAATTTTGACAATGTGATTTCACACTTTTGCATTTCTTAGGCACGTTTTGACAATTTGATGCTTTGATTTCATTGCCGTAAACAATTTTCTCAATAAATGACCTAGCAACTAAATATGGCCTGCCATAATGCAAGAATAATATTTCTCTTGCCATTCCATAACCTTCTTCGGGTTTTAAAAGCACATATTCCTCAATTGAGGATTTTGCCTCACCTTTACAATACCGAATCAAGTTGTTCAGTCCCATTTGGTAATCTCTAACCTTTCTACATGTATCTCAATGTTCTTAATAAACTTACAGTATTCAATAGAGTTTCCACTAAATGTTAGTAATTCTGGCTTTGGTAGGGTGAAACCCTCTTGCAGAGCTTTCGCAAGTTTTCCAAAGGCATTTTCTTTGTCGTCCGTTTGCTGTGAAGTTTGAACTGTTTCAGTAATGTGCACATTTTCCGTCAGTTGTGGAATAGCTGTACATACTGGAATCCTCCATGATCTTTACACCTTGGTCAAATGTTGATTGTACCTCGAACTGCCTAGGTAATCTACATTGTACCATGTACCGTGTTTTCCCAACTCTCTATTTTGTATTGCTTATATGAGTTATGAGATTGATCACAGTTCGTTATCTTCACCTTTCATGTAACACTGGATCAGTGACTATGGTTTCCTGATTGGGCTTCGCTGTCACTTCGTTATTCAATATTTATTGCCAAACGCCCTGGACTATTTTAGCCCCTTTAACTTCAGCACTTTGTTCGAATATTTCTTGTTTTATTTCTAGATCGTTGCGTGCTTTTTCAAATTCCTGTTTTCTTTCAGTTTTCTCAGTTTATGCTCAGCAATTAGCCTCATAACTTTGGCATTTTGAAGTTTAGACCGTGATGACGGATCAACGCAACTGATCCAACAGATTGGTGCGAATTGCTTACTACAGAACCGTCAAGTTTGAGCATCTCCTCTCGGTGCTTATGGTTTGTACTCCACTGAGAATCTTTCTCAAAATTCATTTTAGTTCTGCCAACAGCTATCAAAATTTGTCTCCAAATTTTCTCTTGCATCTGGTTGCGTACATACATCTAAACACCGTAAGTGGCTTGATTTAGACTACAAAATGTTCGCACAATAAAAAGTACCATCTTCATGTATGATATCATTTACATATTGTATGTTATACTAAACAGATTTTTTGCCTTGTCCTTCTGAATTAAGCATATCCAAGCATTAAAGACATTTATCCAAAAGACATTTTTGAGTGTTGTTTTAATTTCATTTATATAATCTATTCCACATGTAGTTAATTTGGTGAAATCAAGCTTGGGAATGAAGAGTTCAAAGCCTTTATCTGTAAAGATTAATGGTCTCATCAAAAAAAAAAATTTATGATGCAATAAAGGCTTTTATATCAATCATTCGTAAACCACCATTTTCTTAATACGGTGGCTAGGACCATACCATACAAAGGAGTAAAAGAGTTTTTCCAATTCTTTACAAAAAGCATCAGACGGATTAGGAATAGACATCAGAATATGATTTAGAAGAGGCAGCACCAAAGTTTTAAGTACAGTTACGCTTCCTATTGGTGTTAGATACATTTTGCTCCACTGGCTGATAATTGCCTTCTTATGTAATGTTTTCCATATCTGTCGTTCTATTTCTAATTATTTAAATATCAATGAGGTACTTCCCACTTCAATTCCCAAATGAAAAGGGGAGTTAAATACTTGTGTATGGAGTATACATGTAACCGTCTTGTATTTGATGAAAAACACAAACTGGTGGTTCAGGTTCTTTTAGCTGTTTATTGTATCCTAATTCTGGACGATGATTTGAAAATATATAAAATAATCTTAAGTACTCTCTCACTCTATCATATTTACTTTTAGTTATATTAAAATAATGATTTCAAAATATCTATGAAGTAATGTAATAGATTAATATTCACCAATAGAGCAAGTTCACACTCTTACCGTAAACTCGGGAAAATAGAAAATGCGGTGAAACTTCGTTTCTTTGATATGACAATATACGTAAATACTACAGTATATCTGTAATGTTTTCCATATCTGCCGTTCTATTTCTAATTATTTAAATATTAATGAGGTACGTCCCACTTCAATTCCCAAATGGAAAGGGGAGTTAAATACGTGTGTATACAGTATAAATGTAACCGTCTTGTATTTGATGAAAAAGTCAGGGTTGGAGTGTTGTCGGGTTGGTGTCTGGAATTGGCACGAATCTCGCTTATATAGCACCAAAACCAGTAAAACAACTCACAAAATACTCATAACCATACCCAAACCATACTGACTTTTCACAGTCCTCCCTCTATCAGTCAGCGTTCATCCAGATGAATATGAATGATATAAAACGGCTTACGATGAAATGATGAGCAACGTAATGAAATTATATTAGTATATCAAGTTTGAAATATTTCATCCTGTGACATAAGAATAAAAGTCATGCATGTATTCAATTGTTTCATTTGTATACGTAAATACAAATCAAAGTCACAACGACAGGACTAAAAACATTCAAATTTCATTGCAGATTTCAGTCAGCTTCACATCATCGATACAAGTAGACTCCTCGAGCTGGTTTTATTTAACGATCTGACTGTACGTCTTGAATTTGCCGAGATCTACAACAGAATATTGCTTCTTTATACGCCTTTAACATCTCTTTATTCATAACACCATAGATAATCGTGTTGATACAACTGTTTGCATACGACATATATATAGATATAGCATGGATTTCTATAGAAACGTCAGAGTGTTTATTGAAGAAAGTTGCCACCACACCAAACAAGGAATATGAAACAAGGTAGAACACAAACACAACGAATGCCGACTTTGTAGAGCGGACGTCTCTTCTAAATCTTGTTTGTCCAATTCTATTGTTCCAAGTCATAAGCTGTGTTTTGTGCCTTTGCACGTACACATAGATCTTATAATAGCAAATCACTGTAATGCCAACAGGAGCAAAAATACAAACACACAGAAATACAATGGAATAGGTTTGACTGACATACCGATTGTAGACGCACATCTGTATAGTTGGATCGAAAATAAGCGAGTGTTCCATCCAGAAGAGCGGTAGTGCAAATAGAGAACCTGTGACCCATACTGCAGCTATTATCACTGAGACGCTTGTCTTTGTGTAAATGCGCGCGCACAAGCTATAATGACATATCTTGACGTACCGATGGACAGCTATCGTGGACACTGAAATCACAGATGAGCTGAACATAACATTAGCTAAGATCCCGTTTATCTGACAGAGACGGTCCGGAATCCTGGCGTCTTTATTGAGAAGAAATAGTAAATTAAATGGTAGGAGATAGGTGGTGATAAGGAAATCAGACACGGCCAGATTTCCTATGAAGGTGTTGTGGATTACTCTGAGGCGTTTGATTTTCAGTAAAGTCCAAAGAAACAACACGTTAGATGGAATTCCACAAACTAATAGAATTATTGCGATTGTAGAAAAGACAATCGCTGCCGTTTGGGATAAATTTTCACCAAAGTCAAATTCCATAACGCTAACTCGAAGTCCAATTCCAACGCTTATTCGGGTTACATAAGAAGGTGAAGAAAAGAAACATTAATCAATCTGATAACTCCATAACGCTTACTCAAGTCAAGTAATGCTTAATAAAGTCACTACATAGATAGATACTACATAATATAAATCGATGACGAGAGATCTGCTTTGTTTGAATAGACATTGTAAGCGAGATCGTGTTTTCGATATTGGTTGCGGTCGTCCACAGTTGATTCCTTTTGAACTGTTAGGGGAATGTATCAATCTGCACGCGCATTACGCCGCACTACTTCGAATGAAAACGCTTTCCAGTAGCATTCATATTGTTTTGTAAACTTATTACCTATTTAATATATTCCCTCTGAATACATAAATTTTTTATAACATAATGTTTTCCCTTGAAGATTACTCGACAAGAATCGTTTTGGTTTAGGTCTCCTTTATAAGTGTTAACTCGTTCATACAATTCTTCTTTCTAATGGAAGAAATAGAATAAAATGTTTCAGATCTAATCGAATAGAACGCTAAAAATGTATCCGTTTTTTTAAATCATCTATTGATATTTGTTATATATTTGTTAGTTTGTCAGCTCTGTTTACTGATAGAAATCTTATTTTATTATTTTACGAGTATGTCATCAGCTTAAAGCCTGGAAATCCTGATGTAATATTTCATTTTATTTGCACATGGTTGACTTTTCATTTTACTCCTAGTTATTGTATATCTTTTGTTTTACTTTATTTTCCCTATTGATCATTTACATTTCGATACTAGTGTATGCATTTAGGTATTAATCAATTATTCCCTCCGATGTTTTCTCACCGCTGCATCGAAATTCTGGATCGTTCTCTCTCAGAGCTCGTCATAAACGAATAATATGTTTTCTTTATGATGCTTCAAAACTCTTTAATACTTAGATCCTCATTGATTTTTTTAAAAAGATAACTAAAATCTCCTCTAACAATAAGATGAGAATTATAAGCGTATGTTTTAGCCATTGCTTTGACTGTTTTGAGTTTAAATATTTACCGATGAAGGAGCATAATCTTCAAGAGACAGGAGTAATGTTTTTCATTATCTGACTTGTGAAGATTAATGATACCTTGGTTTTAGATATTTCTTCAATGATATTAAAGACCCAACTTTAAGTTAACATTTGGGGTATTCTTGAAGAAAAATTTCTAGTATACTGAAAACACAAAATTTAATTGAGTTTATTGCACCTTCTGAGAGCAGAAAATTAGTATTTTACAAAGCTTATGTATGCTTGTGTTAATGAGAAATATTCGGGGCACACGTATTTATCGTAGCTCGATTTGATAAAATCATATGCAAAAATAGGCAGATTTTGAGTATGAAAAGTGAAGATAACGAACAGTGATCAGATGCCTAGGAGGAGTAAGCATCTCCTGTTGACCAGTGATAGGGTATCTAAGTCTCGTTTGGTTTCACTTTAGTTTTTACCACAGATACCTGAAGTATGGATATTACTACCCCCCCCTTTTTTGATATTTTTTTGGGGTGGCTATAATTTCTCTGAAATGTGTGAATTCCCGGTCTATCCCATCCCTCTTTCGATTCATGTAATCGTTTCACGCTTTTTGTAAGCTTTAGAGAATGGCCTTCTACCGGTATAATAAAATATTACATATATTAGTATCTCACAAGTGGTCATCTCTAAAGCTTACAGAAGGTACAAACTGACTCTTCAGAACGACTGATGAGGGTGATCGGTGAGGAAATAACATTTTTTGGACACATTTTTGGTTCTGTATAAAATAATTTCATTCTGGAGGGGGGTATGTACATAAGATTTATACAAGTTATCCACACTTCAGGTGCCTGTGACAATCACTGCCTATTTTAACGTTTTAGGTTGACGCGGCCATGACACGAGCGGGGCTCGAACTCACGACCTTTCTGTTACGAAACAAACGCTCTATCACTGAGCTACCGCGACCGGTACAAATACTCTGAATTTAATATTAATCCAGTGAGTAACCATTTTTGTCTACCACAGACTAGGCGACTAAACTTGACAGGCCGTTGGTTGCCGCAAGTACTGTTGTTCATCAAAAGACTCAGACCGTGGTTGAGGAGTTGGTAATGGAAGAGGTTGTGATGATAGACGAGACTAGCGCGGACGAGAGAGAAGCGACCGGACATAGTTGTGCACCAGCTGTGTTTGGCAGTCACTTCCACTTGGACCGTACATGTCGGGTGATCTGGGGATATGATGATAGACACACAGTAGAAGATCTGATTGAGTTTAGTGTGTCGGAGCAAGTCGCATGTAAACCAGCGATTCCGGTGAGAGTAATCGGAGAGATAATCGTCTAAAGCGAACCCAAGACGTATCCATACATTGCCTTCACTTTGCCAGGACCTTCGAGAGTCGCGGTAGGCGTGCACCCAAAACACTATCAGATCCACACAGTGTACAAAGGGATGGAGCTTCAACAGTTACTGTATCACCCACAGGTTGTGGCGTTAGGAGAGTGTGGGTTGGATACAGCAATATCACTCATTGAATGTCTTCAGTAGGGGGAAGTTTTCATCAAGATGTTGAGATTTATTAAGACCACTCAACCACTTGTTTCTCATTTGCGAGGGCCAGCAGAGGATGTGTATTGTTCAGATGTTCACTGTTGCCTGATGTTGATGGAGATGCATTGCAGCAAAGATCTGTGCTTGCATGTCCATTTTACATGGAACGGCAGATTTATTGGAGTGCTGTCTGAGGAGGTTTCCCAACGTCTATTTTCCTTATTTTCCCCTGGAAGCATCTGCAGTCAGTGCACCAGATTACCTCGGAGAGACTGCAGCTTTCGTAGCAGTTCATCTGGATATGAGACGCCAGATTTGCTACAGCTCACCCTAAACAATGGAGTTCTGGTGTCCTCGTGCCATTTGATTGAGCCGAGTTTTTCTATATTTTGTATTGAGAAAATGTCAACCTGAGACTTCAACTATCTATATGTGGAGATACTAATTTGGTTCCTTCAGTCAGACATTGTATATAGGAAGATATCAACCTAGCGTCGTCAACTGTGTTTTATCTATATGTGGAGATACTATATTGGTACCTTCACCAAACATTGTTTATTGTTCTTAGGGGTGGATCAAAGATATTTGATTGTTACCTTCATCCAATTTAATAAATTTAACATTTTAATGTATGTTACGGGGTGGCAAACCAGTTCTAATGATCATATAGACCATCCGTGATAGGTTATGAATTTTATTGAAGAAATAAGTCTATTTCTGACATGTTTGGCACACTGTTTTCCCCTATAATAGCTCTAAAACTTCATTGTTATTTCGGATTTCAAACATTTCGGTTGAGCATCACTGAAGAGATATTATTTGTCGAAATGTGCATCTGGTGCATCAAAATTGGTACCGTATAAGTTTTACATTATGACCCCTGGGTCGAGGCCTCTGCTGGTGGACTGTTAGTCCCCGAGGGTCTCTACAGCCCGGTAGCTAAGTACTTCGTTACTAGCTTGAAAATACGGATGTATATTTAATTGCTGTTATAAAATTTAGAAATTCATTTCAAAATTAAGGATTATCTCCCTCACGCATAGGTCTTATCCTTAACCGAATTTGACTCCACTCTTTAGGCACACTGTTTTTCCCTATAATAGCTCTAAAACTTCATTGTTATTTCGGATTTCAAACATTTCGGTTGAGCATCACTGAAGAGACATTATTTGTCGAAGTGCGCATCTGGTGCATCAAAATTGGTACCGTATAAGTTTTGTATGTAAATAGCAGCTCTGAAACATAACCAACAATTATAAGCATACACAATCACACACCACATAAAATATACAGATAAAATATACAAATACTAGGAAACCAATTTCAATACAATGAACACAATATTGCTGATCCATTATTTTGTGTGAAGGTTAAAAAAAATTGATAAAATACATTTAAATTTCAAAATGAGTTTTGTTTTTTTTATCCATATCGCATTGAAATATAATAAATTTGATCATATATGAAATTTATGTAAACTACATGGTACAGTACACATCGAACACACACAAAAGAAATTATATGACAAATACACTAAACATTACAGAAATGCACACAAAACAATGATCTTACCAGATATATGGTACCAGAGCCAAAATATCAAAACTAGGAAGATAACTGATTTTCAAGGAACCTGTATAAAATATTAATTCTATTTTACTCCTTTGTTAAATATGAAATAAAAAATACATTATTTCATTCCTTTCATTCATTAGCACATTCACACTAATTAATATGTTCAGATTCATTTTCTTACCTCCAAAAGATATGCAAAGAAAACCACCCTTCAACACTCTGCTAGTGAATACAACTGACTATCTAAAAATCCAGCATAACTCACAAAACCCATGACATATAACCTTTGACACTAAGCCTAGCCAATCAAAATGAACTAAATAGACCATGAACAACAACTGCATGCATGGTTTAATCATAAGGAAAGCCATTAAGGTCATAATTACATTACTACATATCTTAATAGAGAAATATGGAAGACCATTATAGAATCCAATAAAAGTTTATGTTTTGCAACTTGTATATTTTATTTGCACTAAAAATAAAATAAATCATTGGCATTAATTTACACTACTACCCGTGTATACTCCTAATTTTACTTAATGGGGTTCTATCTTACAATGGGAGAGGGAGGAGTGTAGTGATTCTAGACGAGTTGACTTGGAGTAAGCCGTCTATACCTGTTGTACCCGGATGTGTGATGAGGTCCTTACCGTAAGTGAATTGCTAGAACCCCAGTTGATTGTGATTTCCCTACCATATCAGATGTGTTTCCAAGCACCAAGTTCTCTACACATCGCCGCCCTTGGAATATATTGACTCATTTTACCGTGCTGTCTACACATCGAGGAATTCCCCTTGCTGTATACACTGACGTAATTGTTGAGTAAGATAGATACATGTAAAACACCGAAATAACAATGAACTCTTAAAAAACATCACTGCCCTAAGTGAAGAAATATCTACATGTAATATAAAGCACTGGAAATTTCGGTTTATCCTATTTGGATACCCACTTTCGCCCCTACCTGGGCTTGAACTCAGGACCCCAGAAACCAAATTTCCTAGCATCATGTGACCAGGGGCCCGTTTCACAAAAAGGCGTACGACCAGACGTTAGTTGAGTCGGGCGTAAAAACCCGAGTAAATAATAAAACCTGACTAAGTTGCATTTCATAATATATACTACGTTTGCACCCGACTAAACTTATGGCTTAAATTTAGGCCTGCTCATGACTTGGTGTAACGCTTAGTCTGTAAACAATTAAGCGAATAATGGCGACGGTGTTGATTTTGAAGTAGCTGCAATAATGTAGCCCTCTCCAATTTTTTTTATTTGGGAGAGGGCTAATACTCGTTAAAATATCCGTAATGGTGCAAATGTGGGAGTGATTCACTCCCGCAACATTTTCGACCATTCTAAACATTTGCTGACTTTCTTTACGTAAATAAAATGATATTCTATGTTTCTTAGTCAATATATAAATTTACAACCCGCAACTTATGATTTGTGAGACTCTATTCCACCGTTTTCAACAATTTCGATATATTCCAATTTCTCGATTCATATTTGTACGCCATGTTTGATGTCAAGTTATTTGCATATGCCATATAAGGTAGTATTTACATCAATGGACAAGTACGGAGGCGAAAGGTATTTCGTTGGTATTAAAAAGGTTTAGATTTGATATCAAGTTATAAAATGAACAACAGAGAGTAAATTATTTCTGCATCCATATGATTTCCCTCTCTTTTGTCGGAATGACTCGATCGAGTAACTACATTTTCGCGCAGATTGCCAATGTTTATGTCTTCACAGGAGTTTGAAATTTCATCAATAAAGTCAATAAAATTCACTTGATTGATAAAATTTCAAACTCCTGTAAGGGTTTTCAGTAGATCCACTCACGAGATCTCGTGATAATAAGCATGGCGGAGCAGACGAAGAATTTTGCATGTTGTACATGATGTTTAATGAAAAACACCTTTATTAGACATGCCCGAGCACAAAGTTGGTACTCATTTTAGTATAAACAACATTTATGACTAATACACGGAGCTTATTATCGGTTATTCATTAAATTATTTTGCACCATTATGGAGATCCTATGGAATTGTAGCCCAATCCCGAAAACGTCAGAATAAAAAAAATCGGATAGGGCTACATTATTGCAGCTAATTTTGAAGCAACGCAGACAGCGGCAGATAAGAAGAGAAAGGGTTTTCAGAGACCGGTCATATTGACTCTGAATCAAATTTGATTTTAAAAAAAAATCCATATAAGAAATATCTAATTCCTATCGTCATAAACTTCAAACAATTCTGCTTAAAAGTGGAATCCATTGCATTAATTTAATGTAAAACATAAAGTCAGACCTACTATTTGAAAAATTGCTGTTTAGTATGAAATATATAGCGAAAAATGTTTCTGCGAATAAACTTTTGGGCAACATGTTTATATGATGATAATATTGGAAGCTTTCATTTTGAAAATTTTTAACTTTACTTTCATTTATACAAAAAATCATGGAACGTAATAAGTTACATGCATATTTTAGAATAATTCTATTCTATAATCAAGGAACATTAATGTTGACCGTTTAAAGATTCATTCATTCCAATCAACCAAGTTTACAACAACAAAAAAGGAATTCTATCTACTGACCTATAATTTACAATTTTCATATCCTCCAAGTCATGATGATAATATATGAAAGAGGGTAACGACTACATATTGAGTCCTTATTTTAAATTTTGGGGGAAGTGGGTTTTAATATTTATCTGAACCTTCAGTATATTTCAACTCTTAAAAGACTAGACTACTTACTATTTGGTGATTTCGTTCCAGATTCCCTTCATATTCTCCGAAGTGATATCACTAGAAAATTTTGCAAACAGAATATCGAATTGATGATGCTAGTACTTGTATTTCATCAGCCATCCAATTAAGTCTTCTTTTACTGATTTTGTTCACATGTGCTTTGGTCATAATATATGAATACACATTTAACCTTATACATATACATGTATGTATACGGTTAGATGTGTATTTATATATTATGACCAAAGCATCTGCGATTTTACTCTGTGAATTTGAGGACGCCATTATATTATAATGTCTTGAATACTGAATCAGACGGCAGTAGCAATGCACGAAACATACATGTTTTCCTACAATGCACTGTTGAAATCTAGAAGTTATACACGCAATATATTTGCTGAAGAAATATGCAATACATGTAAACCTACCTTTTATCTAGTGTAGGGGTGGATCCAGGAATTGTGGTTAGGGAGGGGGACAATTTTATAAGGTAGGGGGTCTGGGGGCCGCATTGAGTCCCCTGAAGCTCCTGGATTTTAAAGATTTTATAGGGCTTGAAATAGGTCTTCTATGTAGTAATTTTAAGTTGAAATCAATAAAATGACTCAAAATATAGGGGTTTTTGGAACAAATGTAAGTTTTTCCAATAAAAGTAATTCAATAAATCAAAAGATTTTGTCATTTATTTCTCCGAGAGTGGAAAAATTTATTGCTTCTTTTGTCGCTTACATTTTTCTAAGCAAGAGACCATGATTTACCTTAAATTTGAATTTTTTAGGGGGGGGGGGGGTCGCCCCTCCCCTTAAATCTGCCACTGGTCTGATTATGATAACATAGTTCAATTCATAAATTATTTTAGACTTTGATAAGATAGAAACTCAATGGGACTGAGTCTACTTACGTGTATCATAGTTTATTGAAATATGCAGTATTCTTCAGAAGAATAAATGACACAATTCAATAATTTCCTTAACTCTTATTAGGGGTTTATAAATATATATATATATATATATATATATATATATATATATATATATATATATATATATATATAGTTTGTAAATAAAGAATTCGGTATTTGATACAGTAAATACATCCAATAATAAAAGTCAAGAAACACAAAACTCGAATAACATTTCACTGTTAGCGCTTTCGGCTTTAATGCCTCTTCAGACAGTTATAAAAATATATAATAATAATAATGTTTTATAACTGTCTGAAGAGGCATTAAAGCCGAAAGCGCTAACAGTGAAATGTTATTCGAGTTTTGTGTTTCTTGACTTTTATTATTGGATATATATATATATACTATACCACCCTATTAAAATTAAGTTGGTTTTTTTTTCTCATTGAATAGGGGGTGGTTTAGTATACACTCCTAGTATCATTATTGCAGACAGAATTACCGGTTCCTGTGATGTTATGCACATAACATGATGTCTCTAATAACATGTAGTTAAACAATCATAAACTATTGGATTAGTTATCATTTACAGTACATTTGTAAGTATATTTCGTTAATTTCTCAGCAAAATTCGTTTAGAGCTTTTAAAAACATTTTGATCCACCTCAATGTTTTAAAATAGTCTCGAAACCCAAAACATGTAGCAATTGAGTATGCTCAATATCGGGTACTATCTCGGATTTACGCCCAGTATATACGCTCCTTTGTGAAATGCGATTTAGGCTGGTATAACGACGAAAAGTGACCCCCGTAGAATATTACAAAAATGACCCACTCTTTTGTAGAAATTATGGCCTTGGACTCATTTTTCTCCGTGTGGATTGTAGAAAAATGACCCCGTAGAATTATGACCCTGTGTCACTTTTTTTATACAAAAAACAAAACAAAACTGGTTTGGGTAATATATATTCTTGTTAGGCAAATACATAGGGAAAAACAGAACACAATTCATTTCATTTCAATTGTTGATATACCCAGAGTAATTGCAGAAATTCATCTTGTTTAATTTCTTTGATTCCATTGACAATTTTAAATTTTGAGAAATTAATTTGCGAAATCCCTCTTGTACTAATTTTTTTTTTCATGTGGCCTAAACGAGCAGAATATTAAGTATACTGTTTAACACCCCCCCCCCCCGCACTAAATGTATGACCTCAATCTGAATGAGACTTTGATACTAAAATTTAGTAATTCTTGTTATATTATAACAGAGTTACCTGGGTATATAACCATGAATAAAATTGGGAATTTTCTATACGACAAGCACGTGTATATACCGTAAACTGAAATGGTTAGGTGGATTCCAAGTTGTAGTGAACATGAGTGTTTGAATTAATATGTATACATATCTAGGTAAGCAAAATAGTTGAACAGCGCATATCCCTTATAGTATTGTTCGTTTGGTTTTTGTTTGTTTGTTTGATTATGACTACAAGTTACATTATAATTGCAACCCCCCCCCCCCGATTATTATTCATTAGTATAGCTATAATTTTTCGCATGGATATTTCCAACACACTTTAAAAATAGTACCGCACTTTTTGTTTACATCCGTTCGTTATCTGGACCGGTTTACTGCACAAGTTTATCAAATGTAGCAACGTAAAGGCAAAGAAAGGTAGCTCTAGAAAGAAACGCGAATAATTATTGTCAATTCCATTTACCTTTAATTATTTTTCCTTTTCAGTTTTAGAAGAAAAAAAAAATCTTTCAAGCGTTTTAGGTAACAATTTGATAAATAAAAAATGCATATGTGTTATGTGTATTGATCAACAGCTGTTTTGATTTCCCGACCATGACATACACGAGATACTTTTTCTCTCAAGACAACGAGAATGTCTTGGCTCCGCCTACTACGTTCTGATTGGACCATAGTCAGTCAAAACAATTCCGATAATGCACGCTCCACACTTCAGGGTATTTCACTGTAAAGTTTGTGGACGAGTGACTAGGACAGAAAGACGGACGAGACTAAAACAATATGTCCCCGATCTTCTATCTCGGGGGCATAAGAAATACCAATAGTGTCCTACGATTGTGATAGAAATACTGGCAATATACTCCTCTTCCTTGATCATTATAGATGTATAATCTGCATTACCATGCACATATGCATTTTGTTAATATAATCCTTAAAGGAGGATTTTCGATGAAAGAAAAAAAAAAAAGATTATTTTTTCACTTTTATCCTAAAAACCCTTTTATATTTTTAAACCTCGTATCATACAGCAAGAAAGCTTAATTTTTGTATAGGAAAGACGTACATGGCCAGGAGGAAAAGAACAAGATAGGACAAAAGCCATTTCCGGTCCCCTCTTTAAAAATACTAATATTACATATAGTTATAGGGTATACCTAATCCAAACAGGAAATATTTTTTGCTTGTTATTCCCGTAATTTGGTTGCCTAGCAACACATCAAACATAATAACCATAATTTGAATTTCAGGTCTATTTCAACAACATTTATTCATTAAAATAAATAAAAAGGTTCTATTTTTTTTAGCCACCACACGATAAAAATTACTTAGCTGAAAACTTCAAAAGGGTTCAAATCTTTTTAACCTTTCTTAGAACTTCTGCAGAAAAAAAAAGTTTGAGAATTTATTTTGAATTTTTGCACATTATTTACCCAGAGTAAAATCAAAGAGGATTACAATTATGGAAACTATACATTTTTTATTTATATATTCTACTGGGGTCACTTTTCGTCGTTACACCTGCCTACATTTTGGCGTAAATTAGATACTCGGCCTAAAAACTTGCTTTCGATGACGATGGAATTCTGGCCGCCACGCTGTCACACACTACACGATCATTGAGGATGGAGTTGAATTACAGTTTTTGAACGTACATTTAAGAGAATCATACAAAATACACATTGCATTTGAAATATTTTATATAAAGCACTGAAATAGCAATGAACTCTTAAATAAATATAACTGCCCTAAGTGAAGAAATATTTATTAATAATATAAAGCGCGGCATTTCCCTTCTTACCGATGAGGTCTTATATCGCTATGTCTTATATCGCTATATATTCTTGTAGCGCCGTCTCATAAATTTGATATATAAAAAAATCCTAACATATTTTCCTACCATACTTGTGTCCAAATGTACCTTCAAATATCCATTAAAGCCACTTACGAGTCGAAGACTTCCAGCTTTTAATGATATCGTTCGTTGACGTAGCCATGTGAGGTAGCTAGTTCATTCGTATCCCGCTTTACTTCCATACTTACACAATAACGTCTAGATGTGAATTAATATCCCCACAAATATTTTTGGTTAAATATTTTAGATAATAAATCATCCCAGTTTTGTTAAATAACAATTATTCAAATAGGTAAAGTTACGGCTACGCGGCTTTCAGTAGTCTTTATGACAAACGGTTGATTTCAGCTTCTCCATCGTCATGACCACAGATCGCCGCTCCAATAAGCAAATATCGCCGTTACAATCTAATTTTGTATTTTTTTTTTTTTCATTCTTTTTTAAAAATCTACTTTTTACAAAATCATTGGGTCAGCGACCGCCCTTGATGAATGTCGATAAATATAGTACATCCATTTTAACAGCTGGGGATTCCTACATAATTGAAAGCAGACTGTATATATAGAAAAATAATTTTTGATTTCATTTTTGAAAATACATACGTACATAAGGAGATGAAGTGCGCCGCCTCCCCTCAGCATACTTTTCCTGAAGTGCTAATTCGCTTTGTGAAGTATGTGGGCGCGAAGCGTCCCAGTTCATTATATAACCCTCATGTATTTTCAAAAATGAAATTTATTTCTTGATTAATGTCACATGGAAAAGAAATTTAACACTAACACAGAGTCTATCTGCATGAGTTCTTGAAATCATAGTTATAAAGAATTTGTCCGGTTTACGTCAGTGAATTTTTTTATCCAGACAATTTCTTTAAACATAATTTGGACAATTTCTCCTGATGAATCCATATATTTAATTCATGGAGAATTTATTCTGATGAATGTGAAAATAATGAACGGACCCTGGAAACACCAGATATGGAAACAGGTGCTTGGAAGGAGTAAGCATGTATCCCCTGCGTGATATCATGAACAATCTATGATAATAATATTTTCATAATATATTTCAAATCCTGAATAGTGGCTGACGTATTTTTTCTCATTCTTTAAATTAAAAGGGTGGCATGTCTTTCAAAAAAATTAAACTGAAATCCATTTTTATCCGAGTTTGAGAATCATCAGGGTGAAAAAGATCGTGAAAAATGTTTTTCTGTTGTGGAAATAGACTACATGTATATACACAACTCAGCTTTGTAAACTGTCTTTTACTATCCTGCTTCTCCTTATTTTCAAACTGGAATCCAATAGGTCTTGCTGAACGCTTTGCTACGAGTTGAACTAATTAGTTAACAACATCTAACGAATATTTCTCATGCAAATTAGGTTATAATGTTGTGTAAGAATCCAAATCATAAGACACACATCCCCCTTCCCTTGTACGTCGGTCAGTAGTGTGTTTCTATTGTGATATTTCAGCATGGATATAGCTAATATACAGTGTAAAGCAGGCAAGACCATGGCTGTTCACTCGTGTTAACTGACAAGTACAGAAAGTTTGAGAAAATTTAAAAAGGGCAATAATGATATTTTAAAATGTTAGATTATTATTGCTGTAATAAAATGAATATTCAAATAATGATAAAGCTCGACAGTAGATTGCCTTGTGGATTTTTAAGGTTACGTCAGAACAAGACAACCAATGGCAAAATCAGCGTAGTCCCTCCCCAGTTCGCTGTATAGTTTACAGCGTGGTCCCTCCCCAGTTCGCTGTATAGTTTACAGCGTGGTCCCTCCCCAGTTCACTGTATAGTTTACAGCGTGGTCCCTCCCCAGTTCGCTGTATAGTTTACAGCGTGGTCCCTCCCCAGTTCGCTGTATAGTTTACAGCGTGGTCCCTCTCCAGTTCGCTGTATAGTTTACAGAATATATAAAGTTAAGTTTCAAAATACATATTTTGTAAACAAATCAGATATAGTTTAATTTTGAAATGTAGGATAGAACGAAATAGTTTCTCATTCATGGTTGCAACCTAAGGAATTATCATTTTTGCTATGAATGAAGTTTAAACAACAATAAACAAACAAACAAAAAACCCGTGTGTTACCTACATTGTATATTTCCCATATATTAAGAAGTGTTCACCTAAAGAACTTAGGTAAAATATTTGCTTGAGGTGGAACATCTGTTGGTTTTTAAATCAATGCAGAAAAGAATTTGAACTAAATAAAGGACACCTTTTGGAGGTGCTACTCAAGTGCAAAGGTTTTCGAATAATTTTTGTCGTACCAAAGTTCGTCTCATTGTTATATATTCTAAAAATAAAATCTAGGGCGAAGTATGGGAAATAAAGCATTAGTGGTTAATTCCTATGTTATTCAGAATGGAAGCAACATGAAACCGGGTGGATTGATTGATGTTACCGTAAATTACGTGTTTTACCCGATTTCTATTTTTCAGCGATTCCCTTTTATTCAAACGTATGTGTAAAAGCTTGAAATGTTAATGGTGTCTACAATGACTATAGATAAATATCGATATTATACATTGAATGGAATTATTTTATTACAACGTATAGCATTGTAAGCAGTTCTTTCAAAAATGGCCTTTTGACAAAAAGTTTAACATGGGTAGAACAAATCTATCAAAATTGTACGCTTCATCTACTAATTATTAAATCTACACTTGTATCAACTGTTTGGGATGGCTGCTCTTTACAAGACGCTGAAAACCTTGCTGAGGTACAGCTATATATAGCTAGACTTGTTACTGGTCTTCCTATTGTGTGTCTAAAGAATCAGTACATTTCGAAACTAAATGAGAAACTTTAAATTGCAAAGATTGAATTAAATTAATTAGAATTGCAAAAACAACTACGATGTTCAAAATTAACATGGGAAGCGTACTTGAATATTTACGCAATATAGTTCTCCTAAATTATGAAAATATATATTAAGTACAACACTCGAAACAAAGATCAGTTTTTTGTTCCAATATGTAATCTAGAATTACTATGTGTCCCCTCATCCGTGGGGTTGGGGGGTGGGGTGGGGGGGGCGTTAGGGGGCATGTTTTTGCACTTTCTGCTGCCATGGGGGCGTCGGTGTTTCATAAACACACCCGGTTCACACTAAACTAAGGCATAACTGTTCACTCAATCATGATTGACACAAACGTGACACTTCACATAGTGCTTTTTGTTGTGGTAAAAATGAAGATTTTAATAATTTCTTTTTTCCTTGTAAAAAGTATACTGACGATAGAAATCTGTTTAATCGACTTATTTATGCTTGATTTAGTCAGCACAGACCTGCTATGCAGGGACAATAGCACTACACACCAATATCAGTAATGTTGATGCTGTTCATAAATTGCAGATTTAAGTAAATTCTGTGAACTGTGTTATTAAACCTTGTTCCACTTGTATGATTAAATTTATCTCGGGGAGGGGGGTGGGGGGGGTGTTCTAATCCAATGTGTATGACACATAATAATTTTCAAATTGAGAAAACAGTAAGTTGAAGTAAAGATTATGTCTCTAGACCATTTGATATTTCAATGAAAATACGTTAAAAACAAACTACACTATATATATTTTCTTTTAATCGCTCGGATTCAATGACACTCGCGAATATCAATTTCAATCACCCATCGTTATATATCATGTTTAAATGTTTCTCATAATACAAAACTGTGAAATAGTTTTTAAACTGTACATTGAATTGTACCTTACAAAATTATTCTTCCTATCTTTATTGAATGGTTAATCATAAAACATGCAGTGTAAGTGTATCTTTCATGATGATGTTAACTATCGCAAAATTTCGGCGGACTAACTATTATAATTAATTACTATAAGCATAAAAAAGACACAATGCATATCATTTTCAAAACTGGTACTTTGGAAACATGCGATGAATCCTTAAATGGCGATAGCTAAGCAGCATCTTTATAAAATTTCCAACTAAACGATTCACGGATTAAAATTAACATGTGACGTCATTCTATTGTAATAGCGCTCAATTATTTTTCAGGAATGGAGAGTTTCAGACAATTACTTCGTAATGTTCTGGCGAGTTAAATATGATTTTTTTTTTAATGAACACGCTCCCCTTAATCCCCCTGGACTCTGTCACCGTTTTAACAAAATGTAAATAGGGTGGGCCATTTAGAAATCTTCCTTTCAAGAACCACTGGGTTAGAAAATATGAAACTAATGCGAGCTTTTCCTGATACGATGTTTTAAGCGTTACATAAAAATATACAGATATATAGGAAACACTTTTTAAAATCATCGTCTCAAGAACAGCGAGGCCAGGGTTAGTTATATTAATTTTCGAGCATCCTCGGATAGTGCAGATTCAAGTTTCATCAAACCATGTCACCAGGAAGTAGAGCAGGGCCACGATAGAGATCCCAAGTTTTACAGGGAAATATACCGGTGTAGAGGAGGATTTAATAAAGTCTTCCCGAGAGCAATTGTGCCATTATTAGTATGCAGTCATTTTCAGGTAGTGCAAATTTAAGTCTGTTTGAATCATGGTCGCTGGAGGTAAGCTAAGGCCAATAGTGTATCAGAATTCTACACGGGAATAAATAGCTAAAGAAGTCATAATTAGTCATATCAATATGCAAACATTACGATGTAGCATAAACTCATATTTGATCAAACCAAGGCCCATGGGGTTATGTGAGAAATAGGGCTTTGTGGTTGTGTTGGGACGGCTTCGCTTGAGTAGAAACTGCTTTCATTCCTAAAATAACAATACAATCTTATAATACATGCACCAAAACATTTAAATCATGGCAATAAATCGTGTTGTACAAAATATACCAGATTCTTTAAAATGAATTCCTCGATCTTTGGTCTACATTCCGGATATCTGAATATACATACCGGCTGTGTTTAATCAAATCGTCGAATGCAATGGAACATCCCGTAAGAATATCATTGGTAGAGAGCATTACGAACTATCTATACCAAAGTTTACTCAAATTATTACTGTCTGAGTTCACACGATTCATCTTTTGATAAATTGGGGAAAAAAAGAACAAATGCTTTTCATTATTCAATGGGTTTATTTTGTGACTCGAAGAAAAAGATGTCAATAGCGTTAAAACTCTATAAAAAGTTATCCATCGCGAGCAGCGAATCATGTGCTTTCTGATTGAAGAATGTTTTGAACGCAAAATTTATAATATTACTCGAATTCACTTGTGGAAATGGAGAGTGTACGTGTTATTCTTATTTTATTCCAGTTTACATGTATAATGTGGGATGTCAAACATATAGGTAAGCTTTATTGCTGGCTCCTCTTTTTACGGCGGCTGTTTCAGTATATTGGTATGTCGAAAATCGCGGGATATCTACCCCTTCTCCGTTAAAAAAAAATATATTTTCTATATAGGAAAATGCTTTTGAAAACTATTTGATTGAAAATATGCTAGACAATTTTTGAATCGAAAAAAAGTCATTATTTTTGTTCCTTTATGCTGATGACACTGTGTTACTTGCTGGAAGTGGAAACGCAATACAGGACAGGCATCAATCCTATAATGGTATTCACATTGATGATCCACGCGGATAGTTTTTGTTAATTAGGATTTAATCTTTTTATAAAGGAAAATTGAGTAGAACTCAAAACATCTTAACATCACAGACAGGGAAACCATGTTTCATACAGTGAAACTGTGTAATGAAAACACGCTGAATATCGAAATTAAATTGCACGTATTTGATACATTAGTAAGCAGCGTTTTGAATTTTTGCTGTGAAGTCAGGGTTTTTACAGAAAAAGTACATTTGGAATTTTGTAAAAGAATTATGCGCATCAAAAATACTTGGCCATAAGTATTTTCTCAAAGAAAATTTCCACTATATATATCATACCAAAAAAGTACATTTGGAATTTTGTAAAAGAATTATGCGTATCAAAAATACTTGGCCATAAGTATTTTCTCAAAGAAAATTTCCGATATATATATATATATATATATATATATATACCAAACCATATATTTTCAAAATTTTCCCTTCGAGTAAATTTTCCCTCTATTTAGATGAAATATACATCATTTGGTTTAGAGATATCAGCGGTAACTGTCATCATTTAGAAAAAAAAATTGCGATGAAATAATGCAGAGAGATACTATTTTATTCATTATGTTGATTTTTTTATTCCCAAATTACGCATACTTATTCAAAGAATAAGTACTCTCAAATTAGAATTCAAACAGATAACAATTACAAAGAAATCCTTTATTTTAGCTTGTATTGAAAACAATAGTGATATACAAAACATTATCATTTTATTCCTGAAGTATTATGTCTATACTGCAAGATGCACTAAGAAACCTTTACACTTGCCCGCTGCAATATCACAAATGAGATTATTTTATGAAACACACAAATATGTCGCATACAAGAATGTTGAAAAGAAAAAAAATTGATACTCAATGGAACAGATGGAACTTACTATTTACTTATTAAAACATGCCTCTCTCTCTCTCTCTCTCTCTCTCTCTCTTTTTCTCTCTTTCTCACTGTTTCTCTCCACGCACATAATGATAATTATATATGACTTGTTATATATGTGTACAAAAACCAATTTTTAAAAAAGTACCCTCAAATTAAACTTCGTATCAAAATTGCCATATCTTTACAATGGATTATGATATAATTATTCTGAAATTAAAAATGCTACGGTGAATACGTCCGAGATCAGTACTTTTTATTTCGTCAAAATTGATCAAAAAATTAATTTAGGACAATTGTTTGAAAATATATGGTTTTGTATGAAATATATAGTGGTAATCTTTTTAATGAGAAATACTTATGCCAAGTGCTGTAGTCCCCAAAACAGTATTGCATTATAAGAATAGGGAGGATTACCTGTAAGAAAAGAAAATAATTTTGAAATATTGGTTAAAAATATTAGATACACTGTACACACAATCGTTGTATATGTATAATCATGTGTTCGAAGATATTAATTTATATCACAATTGGTTGGTTGTGAATGTGAATTATTTAACGTCCTGCAGGAGAATTTTTCAATCATATGAATCGGCGCCTACGACCTTTGGGGCAGATGGGGATCTTTATCGTGTCACAGCTGCTATGACAAGGGACCTTGGATTTTACGGTCTCATCCGAAGGACCGCCCCATTTAGTAGCCTCTGACGACAAGCAGGGGGTATTGAGGACCTATTCAAACCTGGGTCCCTACGGAACCAGAATTACTTGAAAATGTTTGGAATAACCATTATTTTGAAAAGAAATAATTATTTCTTTCCAGTTGCAATCAGTTGCTAAATGATTTATTTATAAAAGAGATGCATTCATTTTTTGACAGGTCGCTATGATAAAATTTATACAGTTACTAGCTTGAAAATACGGATGTATAATTAATTGCTGTTACAAAATTTAGAAATTCATTTCAAAATTAAGGATTATCTCCCTCACGCATAGCTCTTATCCTTAGACGAATTTGACTCCACTTTTTTTTGGCACACTGTTTTTCCCTTAAATAGCTCTAAAACTTCATTGTTATTTCGGATTTCAAACATTTCGGTTGAGCATCACTGAAGAGACATTTGTCGAAATGCGCATCTGGTGCATCAAAATTGGTACCGTATAAGTTTTACATACAAGCATCTACCTCATAGTTTCTATCTTCGGTACTATGAAAAGATGAAGATAACGAACAGTGACCGATCTCATATAAAGAATATAAAATTAAGAGTAGGGTGAACACGAATCAGTGTGTAAAGAACGGCCTCAATTGGTATGAAACATGCCAGACAGCATTTGAGCCAAAGACAGGTTGTATTGGTAAAGTAGATCGTTATAACGACCACAAAATTAGCAAAATGCTAACTGTGATGTTGAAACCCCTGTAACATTAACTTATTTGTCAGTTGCCTGCCTGTCCCTATTTAAAAAGAACTAGCTATGCACAGAACAAGCTTACCCTTAAAGCAGCAGAATTTACTAGCAGAGACAATTAAACAATTAATAAGATTTATTTACAATTATTGAAAGAAAATTGTAACAATAGCAAAGTACTAATTTACAATAGGTGAATAAGTCTTTGCCGAGGTGAATCTACACACACAAAATAGATGATTCTAAAATCCTAGTTCCCAGTTATAAAATAATCCAAATGCCTAAAGTGCTTGTCTAACCAGAGCTTTTTTATCATAAAAATTTACAGTGTATCTATAATAAAAATGGATTTTCAGTACAATGTTGAAAGACAATGATGCAACAATTACGTAATCTTTCTACTGAAGAAGTAAACATCGAAATTTAGAACAATCTAGGTCACAGGTGTCAGTCGAGTGCAAGTAGTACACAACACCCCCTTCCAAAGTATGAATGACAATGAAAACTGAAATTCTCTAATACACGTATACACATGTGTATAGGTATGCATCCATCAAAGTAACAACAAAACATACTCATAACACTCTTGATAAGGCTTCTGTTATAACATTGCCTTTGCCTTTGATATCAATGTCATACTCTTGCAATAATAAACTCTATCTTTTGAAGGTTTTTAAAAATTCTTTTTTGACATTTTATGCAAAGAAGTGAGAGGGTTGTGATCCGTAAAACAAGAATTGGATGCCCAGTAACATTAAAATAAACATCAAAATAAACATTAAAATAAACATCAAAATGTTGTAAAGCTAAGAACAAAGCAACACATTAGTTTTCAATGGTTGAGTAATTCTGTTGACATTTGAAAAGTTTCTTTGAAGAATAAGAAACACTCTATCTACATTGTCACTGTGTTCTTGAAACAAAGCAGCACCGATTCCTACATCACTTGCATCTACTTGAATTACTTAGAAAAATCAGGAGCTGAAAGAACCGGGCTACTCATGAGAACAGATATAATTTTACAAAATGATTCGTCGCAGTCCTTTGTCCATACAAATCTAGCCCTCTTTAGCAAATTTGGTAAGTGGATCAACTGTTGAAGAAACATTTGGACAAAATTTTCTGTAAAAACCGGTCATGCCCAAAATCTCATTAAGTCTTTCTTGTTTGCAGGAATTGGGAACTGTGCAATAACTTTCACTTCAGCCATAATATGTGTAACATAACCCTGACCTAATTTATGATCTAAATACTCAACAGTAACATGACAAAGGTTACTCTTTGCAAGGTTCACTGTTAAGTTTGCCTTTGCCAGCATGTCGAAAAACTCACTCATGATTTATAAATGTTCCTCCCATGTGTTGCTGTAGATGATAACATTATCAATGTAGGCTTCACATCCTTCAAGGTCATAAAGAAGGGAATGAATTATCTTCTGAAAGGTCTCTGGAGCATTATTCATACCAAACGACATCACTGTATTGAAATAGGTCATCGGGAGTCACAAATGCAGATATTTCTTTGGCTCTTTTGGTCACTGGCACTTGCCAGTAACCCTTCAACAGATCAAATTTACTAACAAATTTCGCATTTTCGTCTTGTCAATACAGCTATCAATTCTAAGAATCGGATAAGAGTCTGTTTTCATGACAGAATTCACTTTTCTTAAGTCAATATAACCGGTAGGTACCATCAGATTTCGGTACGAGAATTCAAAGTGAGCTCCAGTCACTTTTAATTGGTTCGATAATGTCATTGTCCAGCATGTACTGCACTTGTGTTCTTAAGTACTGCTATTCTAAAAAAACAAGAACTTTATCACCTGGTTTAAAAATCTATTCCTAGCATCTATGTCATACCAAACTTTCATGTTTTGGCTCGAAAACTTGAGAGATTTTCTTGTGCCAATTTACAAGCATTATGGAGTCTTTCTTGAAATTAGATACATTGTCTAAAAGATTTAGAACACTAGTTTTTCGTTCAGCAATTTCAAAGGACCTCTTAACTGTATTGCCAAATACTAATTAAAAGGGACCGAATCCTAGAGACTCCAGAACTGCTTCTCGTGCAGCAAATAAAACAAGGTCAACCCCTTCATCCCAGTCTTTATCATACAGATAACGATATGTCTTCTCATAGGTTTAAGGGTTTCAATGATGGCAATGTTCAAGCGTCCCCCTGAGACCTGGGATGCTAAGCAGTAGACTTATACTGCCTAACACCTAACTCATGCATGACCTGTTGAAACAACTCTGACATAAAATTTGAACCTTGGTCTGACTGAATAGGCTTAGGATTCCTACAAAACTAAAAACTAAAAAAACTAAAAAAAACTAAAAAAAAAAAAAAAAAAAAAAAAATTGGGTAAGGGCCTTGACTATGGCCTTTGCCTCAATATTCCTTAGAGTATATAGCTTCAGGAAATAGAGTGGAGGTACTAGGTCAGGTAACCAGTATCTACAATAGGTGAATAAGTCCGTGAGGAGCTGAATCTACACATACAATATAGTATGTAGTTAATTCCAAAATCCTAGTTCCCAGTTATAATATAATCCAAATGCCTAAAGTGCTTGTCTAACCAGAGCTTTTTATCATAAAAATTTACAATGTATTTATGATAAGAATGAATTTTCTAGGACAATATTGAAAGACAATGCTGTAACCATTACGTCACTAAAGAAGTAAACATCGAACTCTAGAACAATCTGGGTCACAGGTGTCAATCGAGTGCAAGTAGTACACAATAAGAATATATTAGCTTTTAGCATTGTATCCCTGTAGCAAATTTTCAACTACTTGTAATTCCGGACAACAGGGTAAATGAACGCTATTCTGGTTGACCAAAATGTAATGGATATTTGCTGTATAAAGAGTTGGATCTTCGTGGTCGACAGAGTTTGTATGTGGGATGGTAGTGTGTTGTCATTCTCTTAAACGCAATACAAATGTCATCCAAGAAAGCATCAATATAAAAATCGGTGAAAGGGGGGGGGGGGGGGGGGGTGATTCTGTGAACAGAGATTTGCAAAAATGTTTTAAAAATGGACGTAGTACTAATGTTAGGGACATGATCAGACAAGTAGGTCTAGAAGAAGCCCCTGTACTAGTAAGGGTTTAGCCATATATTCTTCCTGGTGACCGCCGCGGTGGCCTAGAGGTTAGAGTTAGAGCGTTCGCCCTGCATGCGGGAGGCCAGGGTTCGAATCCCTGTCGCGACAGACTTAAGTCGTTAAAACAGGCAATGACAGTTCCATCGCCAAGCGCTCGGCATCAGGTGTGAATGTCATGGGTCCTCGGAGATTACCTTAAAAACGGATGCCCCGTGTCACATTAGGTGTGGCACGCTAAAGAACCCTCACTGCTCAATTGCCGTAAGCGCCAAGCAAAGGCCTAAATTTGAAGCCCTTCCCCGGTCATGGTGACGTCTCCATATGAGTGAAAAATTCTCGAGAGGGACGTTAAACAGGATACGATCATCCTGGTGAAATCAGTAGATTTGTTGATACAGCGGTTCGACTTCAACCTGTGCATCCAGAATTTTTCTTCTGTTTTCTCTCGGTATCTGACCACCTTTGATCATGGTCAATAACCACTACTGCCATGTCCCCCCATTGGTGATTATTGCCATTGAAATGTGTAGCTACTGGCAAATCTTTATTGGTTGTGACAGAGGAGCAGTGGCTGTTGTTGTCAGAACCAATAAAGATTTGCCCAAGACATGACCCAAGCTGACATATAGAAACCCTAGGGCATAGCTACAAGTTATTAGTTGATGAGTGTTTGCAAATTAGAAACATTTTGGACAATGTAATGAAACAAAGGCAAAGGATAATATTGGCATGCGATGTCAATGACGGAGGATGAAGAAAACATTTTGTGGTCCAGCGGTGTCCTAGGTGGAGACACGCCTCAAAAGTTTCTGTATACAACATTGTACCTGAAAGGACTATATTTTGCATTACATGATGGGCTGGAGTATCGGAATGTGCGAAGAGGGGGCCGTTTTCAACTAGCTGAGTGTGAGAATGAACATGGGGAATTTCTTAGATATACGGTGGATACATCTAAAAATAATCAATGAGGACTCAAACTTGGAAAAGTTTCCAAAAAGCATATGAAAACTAGGAACTACTTTAAAGATGTATCGTTATATATTATGAAAAATATGTGCGTCGATGTAAAACTATGACACTTTTGATCTCCATCCACTTTCTAAACGAACCGAAAACCAATGATATTCTACGTAACCCCTCGGCAGGCATAAGCGTGCCAATATAGTGTCCGATCTTTGCAAACAAGGAGGTTTACATGGAGATAGAACAAACCACTCATTACGGGCGTCAGCAGGTACCCGACTTTATCATGCTGGTGTAGACGAGAAGGTAATTTCAAACGTGACTGGTCATAGATCGAATTCTACCCGCAATTTTCAGTTCAGTTCAGTTTATTTCTTTGTGCCATCTGGCACATCAGATATACAAATTTATACATAATGAAATATAAGGTGAACAACATACACATAATCAGAGCTATAGATCAGCATACACATACATATAAGTATAAAAGATAATATTTGTAATATAGGTGGTTGCGTGAGAGTTGTATGAAAATAAAAATAGAAGGGAAAAAAATTGTGTTAAATGAGAAAAAGAAATGGGGTGTAATTACAGTTATGAATTTTAAACGCAAAGCTACGACACAAAAATGGAATCTGAGTGAAATTCCCCAAGGACACAACGAGAGTGACACTGATACAATAACAAAGGTCGCGGATCTGTCAAATCTGAGGATCAACTACATGTCACTGTAAATGTAACCGCAAATAAAAACTAAAATTTGTGCATTTATTAATTTTGTTTAAATTATGTCTTTTTTCTACGTTGGAAGCATTTTTACATATAAAGGTTGAAATACTTTCCGAATGCTTCATTCCTGAAAAATAATGGAGTGCTCGAACAAAATATTGACGTTACGGGTGGATTTTAATTAGTTTGGCCGGTTGCATATCCGTAGTTCACATAAGATTGTTCAAACAATTTGGTGGTGTCATTTTAAAACAAGATCTACATGAGAAAGAAAGATTGCATCAACGAAAATTAAAAGCTGCTCAAAGTAGTCATAGAGGAGATATGAAAAAGAAATTACAATATTTAAAATCTTACAACCCAAAAGAAGATTGGAATTTTAAACTCTGGATTTATTAATAAGTGTTGTAATGTTGATTTATAGCATAGCGCTATAGATTATGCCAGGTTTCAATTTGTTATTTTAAATTTACAATCATGACATTCTATGATATTTTATACCTGAATAAAATGGGGGAAAAAATCAAATCATATTTTATAAAGAATGCTGTAACACAGAATTAATCGATGACTGTGATGAAATGTCTGAAGGAGAATTGGAAATTGTCAAACTTAAGATTTAACAAGAGCATTAATCAACCAATTACGCTTGAAGAAGTTACAAAATGTATTAGATATTTGAAAAATAATAAATCTTGTGGTTATGACGGAATTGTTCATGAACACATAACATCCACTGGAAATGTTATGTCAATCTTTAGGTCATATTGCTCAATAAAATTTTTAATTCAGGGATCATACCTTCCCAATGGACAGTTGGTAATATTATTCCAATGTATAAAAACAAAGGCGATAACAGAGAACCCAAAAATGATAGACCTGTTAGTTTCATCAACTGTTTGTGTAAACTTTTCACCTCAATCTTGAACAATAGGCTAAATCAATATCCAAATACGGCTCAACTTATTCTAGAAAATCAAGCGCTCGCTGGATTTAGGAAAACATACTCTACCATAGATCATATATTTACCTTATACATATTGATTGAAATGTCAAAATATCACAGAAACACGTGGTAGTGTGCTTGTATTGTTTTTGAAAAGGCATTTGACTGTCTGGTGTCTAGGACTTTGCAACAAAATATTACTGAGTACTATAGATGACAAAATGTTTCAATGTGAGAACACAACTGTACAATAACATTAAGTCAAGAGTTATATCATTCCCCTATACGATGGGGGTCAGACAAGGGGAATATCTATCCCCATTTCTATTTGCGATATATCTAAATCGTCTTGAAAACTTTATTTATTCCAATCAAGTAAAAGGTTTATCATGTTTATTTCTACAAAAGTAGAAAAAGAGTTTGTTCTGTATCTTCAGTTGCTTCATCTTTGACTATATGCTGACGATACAATCTTACAATACCAACTTGAAGATTTAAAAGATTATCGCAAACGTTGGCATTCAAAGTTTAATATCAACAAAATTAAGGTTGTATTTAAAAAAAAAAGACTTTTAATACAGACGACCGGTTTACGCTTGGTGGTGAATTTTTAGAAATTGTAGACAATTCTAAATACCTTGGTGTGCTATTTTGTACAAAGGGTTCATTTAGCTCAAATATCAAAGTTATTTCAAAAAGCAACAAAAGCTATGTATGGTGCCAAAATATAGAAAGCACAACCTTTGTATTGATTGCAGATTAAATATGTTTGATTAGATTGTCAAGCTTGTTTTTGTATGGATGTGAAATATAGGCTTACAAACAATACCCATTAATTGAAAAATTTCATTTAAAATTTTGCAAATTTTTCTAAAATCATCTACACCAAATCTTATGATGGATGGCGAACTAGGTAGATACCCTATCGCAGTTAATATAAAAGTACGAATGATAAACTCTTGGTGTAAATTAAATGTTTCACAAGATGATAACTTATCATGGAAGGTATTTCACGCTCTAAAGCAACATGACTACTCTTGATGTAATCTCATCAAATCTACACTGAATGACTGTGGACTCTCTTAGATTTGGTCAACAGATGAATCAGTGAATATAACATGGCTAGAGAAGGTAGTTTTTAATACATTGTACATGTAGATCAATTAAAATGAATAATGCATTATAATACAGGATAGGATTAAGGACGTTTCTGACAATTTGTTCTCTTCTAATCAAAACTTTATACAAGATGAAACCTGTCCAATGGATCCAGATAACATGTCATCATTTCACACAAGAACATTTATCTTATACTATTAGATATAGTCTAGTCAATCTAGCTCAAAAATGAGCAAAACCTCAAACTAATTGCAACAGAAATGAAATTTTGATTATTCATGCAAGAAAACACATGCAAACAACATATTAAAAATCGGCTTTTGTATTTCCATGGGAAAATTGGAATTTTGGGGTAAAAGGATGTGTTTTTTCATGAAAATCGCTAAAAACTGGAAATTTAAGAAAATGTCCATTTTATGTAACATACAGTAAAAATAAGTTTCATATCTCAAATTTCAACCTGGAAATGTTCGATTAATTTTTTTTACAGCAGAATATATTCTTTCCTTGACTGTAATTTTTGGGTAAAATCTTGCTTTTTTGAATATAATTGTTAAAGATTGAAATTTTAAGAAGAAAACCCACATTTTGTCATACATTTGAGTCTACCAATAAAAAATTGAAGTTAGGATTTATTTTAAAAACTGTTCAACAAGTAAGATATATAGATTATTGGCAATATATATGAAAAATACCATTTTAGGTAGGAAAACCTACCTTTTTCTAAAACAAAAATAGTGAAAAACTGGAAATGATAGGAAATGACTGTTTTATAGAAGATATGACAGTGATCATATAAATTTAAGAATAAAACGTCCAAATCCACAACTAAACTTTTCTGCACCAAAATTTATTTTCCCTTGCCGAATTTTGGGCTGAAATCTTCATTTTCCAACAAAAATCGTTAAAAACTGGATTTTGGAAGAAAATACTTTTTCCTGTCCATTAGGCATATTTGAGTTACCACATGAAGATTTATACATTAAAATAAACTGTTAACACAAAACAAGTGCCCCTTCAAAAATGGTCTGTAAAAGATGACCTACATTTTTGCAGTTACTCCCCTTACATCGGAAGTTGGAGGCGCGCTTACCATTCCGGTCCTATGTTTCACATAAATACATGTAGTATTTTAAAACAAACAGTGTATAGTAAAGCTTACGTTACCAAATTCTTTATTAAGCTGAGTTTTAACAGTTTGTACTACATCTATGACGAAACAAGGTTCAGTTTCTTCGATTTTATAAGGAAATCTTTAATACGTGCACTTCGTCAAGTTCTAGAGTTTGGGAAAGATGGGGGGGGGGGGGGGGGGGGGGGGTTATAGCCGTATTTGATGTTTAGTTCTATCCAAATTATTGTGCAATTAATACCGAGAATTTCAGGAGTAATCTGTTTTAAAAACAATGGACACATAGAATTAAAAGCAAAATGAATCAGGCACGCAGCATCGTAAAATAAAAAGGGGGGGGGGTGTGAAGATAATTTCACAATATTGCCTGAAAATTGACACGTAAATTTTAATCCAAAGTTATAAAAAATCCTTGATGGTGTGTGTGGTGGTGGTGGTGGTGGTGGTGGGGGGGGGGGGGGGGGGGCTAAGGTTGTTCTCTCAGTTCAATTTTACACTTCCACTGTGTACAGTTCACGACAATGCTATTTTTTTTAAAAAAAAAAGAGGAGGAAGGGCAACCAATCTGTCTAAAAATCGACCTTTGTACGTAAAAATTTATCAACTTTGCATGTAATGATAAAAGGTGTAGAGCCATTATTGCTACGTGCCTGATAATTATATGAGTGATCATTTGAGTAATTGCAGTACAGTTCAGTCCATGTTTTTACAAGTACAACGGTTAGTGTCACAATTTGCCTTGCATTAATGACAGCGAAAAACGTTCAAAAGTTTATCTGGCGCGACTTGTAATTTAGTTTTAACGGATACAAGAATTGCTGAAAGCAGTGATAAGTCCTAATTCGAAGGATCCAAATTAATCATTTCTTTAGTCCACTCTATGACTTAAAAAATTCTTGCAGTGCTCCTTTTCTGCAGCTGTAGTTAGTAGTTAGTGGCAGTGACTGAACTTATAAAATGATATTGTGTTAGACAATTCTTCACAAAGCAAATCTCCTATAAGTGTCTCTATGGTATTCCATCGTACAAAGTCGATATGACATCGACACCAGAATATATCTTTTTCTCTGTGAAATCCTCATATAGGAAGGTGAAGATAACGAACAGTGATCCATCTCGTAACTCCTATAAGCAATACAAAATAGAGAGATGGGCAAACACGGACCCCTGGATATACCAGAAGTGGGATCAGGTGCCTATGGTCCATAGGGAGTAAGCACCCCTGTTGACCGGTCACACCCGCCGTGAGCTCTATATCTTAATAAGGCAAACGGAGTTACCCTTATTCAATATCATTGTGCCAAAAACGGCCTAACAATCTATATGAAACAAGTCAGACAGATTTGACCCAATGATAGGTTGTATTGGCAAAGTAGATTGCTATAACGACCATATAATTCGCGAAATGCTGACTTTAAACGAAACAGTTGAAACCCCTTCACCATCAACTTGTTTGTCAGTAGCCTGCCTCCATTTAAAAACTAATCATATACAGAATTTTTTCGCGATTTGTCTACATTTTGACTATACAGGACCTGTTCCGATGCCGAACATTTTTGACGTTGTGTCGCATCCTGTGAATGCATGTAGAAAGGGCAAGGATTGACAAACTTTGTTTCCTAAAAAGACGTCTGGTTTTAACGATATTCTTCAGTTAGGGGCAAGATAAAAAATTCAATGTCTCACAAAAAACTAAGTTCACATAGTTTTCACCAAGAACCCCCCCTCCCCTTTAAAACTTAATATGACAAATGTTGAAACTAATCGAATAACAAGAAAAGAAACGTACGATTATAAATAACACTCTGTATACCTCTGTATACCTTTTCTACTGTTTATTCACAAATGAAAGTGTACATTAAATCTATTAAATGTTCATTAATACATGTATGTTTTAGATATTATGTGGTATTCAACAGTCGCTTGTCTTTTTCCTTTTTCCACTAAAGTGTAATCCATGTCGGATGACAGAAACTTGCGGTTTTTTTTATTCCCCTCCCCCTAACTAATTGAATTTAAATTTTCATCCGACATTGATTTCGTCCCTTAGGGCAGTTATGTTTATTCCAGAGTTCGTTGCTATATCTGTGCTTTATATATAGACATTTCAAACACAATGTGCATTTTGTATGATCCTCTAAAATTTACGATAAATAACTGTATCCCATTTCCATTCTCAATGATCGTGTGCCAGCGTGGCGAGAATTCCATCGTCATCGAAAACAAGTTTTGTCTTGAATAGATGGCCAGGCGGTCTAGCGCGCTGTTCGCATGCTGCTAGATGTGGTTCCACAGGTCGTGAGCCCAAGACTAATTAGAAAGAGCAACTACTCGATTTTACATCAAATCATGATACTATGCGCAAGTGTTTACTTACATTGATTTTTATTATTTATATTATCAATGTTTTATTATCATTATTATTACCCATGAATGACTCCCCAAACCTGAATTTGAAAAAGAAAAGCAAAAATACTTTACTTACTTAGTTTTATAAAAGTTTTTAATACAAAACGCTTGCTCAAATGATGAAGATACAAAATAACTGAAACTTTTAACCCGAATGGCTTTCCATACTTTCTTTTTTAACAAACGTAATTCCCCCTTGTAAATTGACACTAATTCTTTAAGATTTCATTTATAATTGATTATTCATAACTTCTAAAGTAAATATTGTGTTTTATAATTAAAATTAATTCAGTAGAGGGTCAAACAAAATATTTTGAAGCTTTATTCGCGAAAGTTCCCCGGGAATGGAAGTCGGCAAAGAATATGAGATGTTGAGCAATATTGTATGTATATAGAAGGTCTTAAAATCACCTTTTTAATACAACTGTTAAGCTGTTTAATCGCGTTTTTTATTACATGCACTTTAGATCGTCGTGTATAACTTTATTCCGATGACTGTCACAGTTAAGTTACTCCCCTTTACGTGTACGGCGTGCCGTAAACATCACAAAATATCGATGGTTTACTACAACATTTAAGTCTAAATTTTAAATATTTCCCATTGTCCGATTTTGTCCGATTTTTTGTATGTTGTTAATCACGCTTTTGTTTATTAAATTCCGTCGAGTTTGTTTCTGTTGCAATTACTTTGAGGTGATTTGCTAGATTGACTAGACTAATATATTGTGTATATAAATGTACATGTACTAGATGTATTCCGATGAGTTGTATAACTCAAGGACAATAAAGAATTGAATTGAATGAATCTGGGTTTAATCCACCCGAACATCTGGTTCATTATTTGCCGTAATTCTGAACCGTTCTCACCGATGAGGCCTGTGACACAAGAAGCATTGATTTGGGTTGAATCGCAGATATTGGGTAATTCCATTGCACCAGGCCTATACATAGGTACATGAAGAATGCATAGTAATGGGGAAAAAACTACAAATAGTTGCTTGTCCTACATTTTCCTGATATATCATAAAGTAGTTCATAATTTTATTAACCGTAAAAAAGGTGGATTTACATGTGGAATAATATTGTATGTATCGAGTGTAAGGAACGATAACTCTGGGTACAGATTGATGCAAAATGGCCACTCCCTTATCGGGAATGTTTAAGAAATGAATTTCAGTTTTAAAAATACACGAGAGTATGAGCTGCTACGCTTTACGCCAACATACCTCATGAAATAAAATTTAGTTTTTAGATTAACAATTACTTTCATTCCAGTCGGAATATTCTGGTCGTTAAAATAGTCGTACTACATTGATCAAGATCCATACCGTGGTGCGCACACTCTTCACATTTACGAGGAAATGACCCTCATTTCATTTAGGTAAAGATATCGATGATATAAACATTGGAAATATAAAGATTGTCAAATACATGCATAATTGTTAATTAGGAATTTTGAAGGTCTTCTTTTCTTGACGTAGAGGAATGTTCGATCTGCGGTTGATGGAGGATTTCGTTTTAGAGATAAATCATGTTTTATAAAATCCTATGGCATGTAATATCCGTTTTGTAGACTACAAACTTAACGACGTGTGAATGAGATATATACATTGATGGATATTTTTGTTGCAGAAGGTCAATGTACCGCCGGGCAGACGGCCGGTAAAAACCCTACTGTTGACAATACAGAAACCGTGTTAACTGGTAAGCAAGTCTACAATAAACACGACATTCTTCAAGTTTCAAAGTGCATGTACATAAATCGGTGGTACATGCATATTATGGAAACTTCTCCGTTATTTAGGGATAAATTATAATTGATGAGCATATCAATCTGTCTATTCTGGTTCACAAATGTGTTTTGAGAATCGTTATACATGTGCAATAGATAAAAAAGAAATAGTGATTTATTTTTACATGAATTCATTGCTGTAGGGACAACATTTCTGCTACAAACCACTGACGATGACTATAAAATCTCCTGCTGTGGTTTCGTGACACAGTGGGATATCGATATCGCTACCACTGGAACCCTGTATGCTGAAGTATGGCGAAACGTTTCAGGAACATGGACTTTGGTTGGTGTGAACGCAATAACTGTTGTTGGTAGGTCTGATATTCTCTGATATAGACTTTAATCTAGAATTTCCTACTGTATACATGAAGGAATAATTTGATATTGGTGTAAGAGAGAAGACGATGTTGTTATATATCTAGGATGTTTTGATACGTTAGATTTCGTAACTTGAAATATTCTATTGTACAACGTGAGACTTTCAGGTATTACTTGAAAGTTGTTGTGTATAGAAATGACAATCAAAAGGTTTAGGATTTGTATTATTTGTATAACCATATCCGGTAACCTAGGGGATTCACTCTGTCCTTCCAAAACACAAAAAAGTACAATGTAAAATGTTTTTCTTCCTAGATAATACATGTATGATCCAATGACTGTCACTTACAGTTTTTCAGTTGCTATCTTTCATATCACTTCATGAATTATAGATTATATCATGTATGTAACATAAATTAACACAGACCAATATTTTATTCAGCTGGAGATATTAGCACCGTCAAACCAGAACCTATTGCAGCAGCACAACAAATAGCTGTCCAGGACGGGGATTATATAGGATTGTGAGTATATCATTGTATCAGATTATTATAGAGACACAGAAACTAGCTTTACATGACGGCTATATAGGATTGTTAGTAAGTCATCGTATCAGATTATTATAGAGACACAACAAATAGCTGTACATGACGGATATATAGGATTGTTAGTAAGTCATCGTATCAGATTATTATAGAGACACAACAAATAGCTATATCATATACCTAGTAGTGTATCAGCCCTGATACACCTATCTTGGCTAGGGTGATACAGCTGCAAGTAGGTAGGGTTGTCTCGCCCTAAGGGCCGAGATATCTCTGTCTCGGCCCGTTGTCAAGGGGCTGTCTCGCCCTCAAATTTCAAATGGCTATTTCTTCTTTAATCTTTTGAAATCTAACATAACTACATGAAAAAATGATGTTGGACACAATTTTTTTTAAAATATATTATACTTTCTTCCACGACAAAATTTAATTTAAGCAGAAAAATTAAATAAAAACGTTTTCAAAAACAGCGCTAAATTGTAGCGAGTATCTAAGCAAAGGGGGGTAACCCAAGTAACAATTGTTTATTTAGAACAATAACACGTTTAACTTCATTTAAAAACAATCAACGTTCTAGGCGACAGAAAACAGTAGGAGGATTATGGAAGGTGATACTAAAGCATGATTAGAAATTCCCGGTCCTAATGGAGATCAAAATGTTAATTTACGGTAATTTTGATGTAGAAAACTGCTTTAAAACGATTTCTGAAATCTAAAATCCCGAGGACTTGGCAATAAAACGAGAAAAGCAGAACCAATATCTTCCGACGTTTTTCAACGACTTATAGATGCTAAATAGATGGGAAACGGTAAAAAAAAAAACTTAGTTCAGTATAAGGTAACATTCCCTAAGCAAATAAATAGCAGCATCAGATCTGTAAACATTCCCGTTCATACGATGACGCCACGTAAACAAAGTTCTACAACTCTTACAAATGATATGAAATAATGAAAACGGGCGAGTTTGGTAAATCCGAAAAAAGAAATAAAAATAATTCACTTATTTCCAATTTTAGTATTCATTAGCAAGCCCCTAGGAGCTGCTTAATAGTATATACATGTACATGAACAGCACAGCGATAGATATGACGAGTTTCTCAGCTAAGCAGTTCAGTTAATTGAAACGTCCAGATTCTAGACCACATGAGGGGATGTCCATGATTAATCATCCAATTATTGTGACCAGCAGTGGAATAAAGTTACAAAACCCAGACTTTAGCATGTTTCACAATGCCAATAGTACTGGAAACATAACCATTAAAGTAAACTCACTGAAGGAATAAAATAGTCAAATATCGTTGTACAGTATACCATGTATTTATGTTTGGGTCAATCCCCCCCCCCCCCCCAATTTAAAAAAAAATGTTTATCAACTTGTTGTGTTTTAGGTATATGATATAAACAATATCACACTCTAATGTTGATCTCGGACCTGGGATTGCCCCTCAAGTGATCTCGGCCCTCGCCCTACGGGCTCGGGCCGATATCAACTCTCGGGGCCAATCCCAGGTCCGAGATCAACATTAGAGTGTGATATTCTATATGTACATGACGGATATATAGGATTGTTAGTATATCATCGTATCAGATTAGTATAGAGGGAAACAAGTAGTCAAAATCAGTGTACCAAGAACGGCCTAACAATCGGTATGAAACACGTTAAACAGCATTTGACCCACTGATAGGTTATATGGACAATCTAGTCACACCGTTTCTCGCATCTGTTATGGCACAATACGTTGGAAGTTTCTCCTTCACAGCAGTTAATATGTTTGATGAGAAGGAAAGATAGGGGCTCGGTAGAACTGAACCCTGTGACGTATCTTTATTTGTTAGTGTTTTGTGAAGTTTTGGAATCCAGTATAGGTACGGTAACTCATAATCGTTCTTTTCTTACTACTGACTGGGATATTAAGTATGTTTAAAACTGAAACTCGATTTTCAAGAATTTCACCTTTTGAAAGGGAACTTAAGAGTCTGATTTGGAATACCAAATATAGAATTAAAGGTTATAGAATTAAAATTTATAGAATTAAAGGTTATAGAATTAAAAATACAGTCGCAGTAATTCATGAACCTTACAGAGACATTGTTGTTACACTGTACACGCAGTACATTGTCTTCATGCAATCTAATTCTTTTATCCCTTCTGGTTTACTCAACACAGAAGGATAGATGGCATGCATCTTAGTATCAACGTGTCTAACACGAGATTTTGATATTCCCCGTATACATTTTATTCATTGTGACAAACCATCTAGTTCTTCCTATTCATTACTCTCCGATTGTCTTACATACGACTGAATAATCAAACTAAAGTGATTTCCTATAAACGAAAACACCGGAAAAACACTTAGAAACACATACATTAACAAATAACCAGAACAACTTACAAAAACTCGACAAATACAACGGCTACAATGCTGCGCATTTCAATACACGTCCGCTTGCCTAGAGTTCGCGTGAGAGAGAGAGAGAGAGAGAGAGAGAGAGAGAATTGCACGTGCAGGACTCGGAGCCCGACCAGAACACCCACCCACCCCCACACACAAAACGAACAAATCAAAACAAACGCTACCTTTGATATATAAAACCTATTATTTTCTCTTGTAGCAAGTCTTCCGGGAATACGATAGTTGCATATGATAAAACAAACAATGGAGTGGGGAGTAGCTCAGAGGAAGTACAGTTTTCCACAACATCCGGGCACACAGTATCTACTACGTCAACGTTTGTTACCTACACCACAGAAACAAACATCGAGTTTGGACTAAAAGCGACTCTAGGCCCCGGTAAAATACTCTGAAATCTGTGTAGTTTGTTATGATAATACATTGTCCTTTATTTGAAGATGTTATCAATAGAAAACAAGTAGGAGAGAAAGAGGGCGAAGAACAAGCAAAGTTAGGGAGAGGGATGTTTCGCTCCTTCGCTCATAGAAAAAAAGATGTGAAGAATCGATTTTTTTATGCGAAGGAGCGAAACTTTGAAAACGACGAAGCAGAAGTGCGAGATTGTGAATATTTTGGTAGATTTGTTTGTTGGAATAGGACTTACATGTACATTAGTATGAGACTATAGATGTCAATTCCTCTGTGCATTTTTTTTTTATCAATTTGATTATTGATAATTAATCTTTCGCAATATGTATATCTAAAAATATCAATGTAAAACTTATACCGTACCAATTTTGATGCACCAGATGCACATTTCGACAAACAATGTCTCTTCAGTGATGCTCAACCGAAATGTTTGAAATCCGAAATAACAATGAAGTTGTAGAGCTATTGCACTACCATACACAGGTACAGTGGAACTAAGGGTATAAAAGATCATTGTGCGAACATGAACAAATTTTACTCACGGTGGGTTTGAACGGTCGACAGGGGATGTACTCCTTCTAAACACCTGATCCCACCTCTGGTATTTGCAGGGGTCCGTGTTTACCCAACTCTTTATTTTGTATTCCTTATGGGAGTTATGGGATTGAACACTGTTCATTATCTTCGCCTTTCATTCCAAAATAATTTACTTAGATACCAATTATCTTATTTCAGTATTAGCACAGCCAACGTGGAAGAACTAAATATCAAGTCATATTGATTTCGCTCATTCGCCTATGCAACTTCAAACGTTAGCCATTTCGTCTTCGCACTTTCGCCCCACTTCCGCTCCTTTCCCCTCGCCTATGCACTTTCGCCCCTTTTCCCTCGCCCTTTTGCCATAAACGCGAAGGAGCCACTGCCGTAATGAGAACACTACACTGAATAATGTAAGTTAATTCAACCTGCACAATTTTTACATCATTGCAGAAGTCCTCGATCTATCTACCAATATCAATGGATACATCAACTTATTCTGAAACATATTGACCTATACATTTGAGAAAGGGTGAAGATCTACAACTTCATTCTGTCTATCAGTTGATGAGCTCATTCTGTTTAGGAATCAGTTATATGATCCCCAATGCTTTAATTAAGAAGCCATTACAATGATGTAGTCAATCTGTTTGATATTTGATAGAGTTCTTTAAATTCTGTTATTTAAGGTACTCATTACTATACAGTGTTTACCGGGAACACCAAAATAATGTATATTGCGAATTCTACAACGGTTATTGTAAAAATCAAAGGAGTACCGCGGTCGTTATTCTGCGATATACATGCACATTCCTACTTAATAAATGATTATGAGAAAATTAATTAACATCTCACTTTCACATCGTGTTTTGTTAAAACAACAATAAAGTCGATAACTGAATATTCAATTGATAATCATAAGAATTATTGAAAATAATAAGTCGTATGCAATTCCGCGAAATTATGACCCCGTTGAATTAGATACGTCAACATTTCACAACTTCAGACGTTATCCTGCAACATCTACGAAAACTTTGTTTTTGAATTATTGACTTAAGTATTATATTATTTAATTTTTCAATTAAAACGTGTAATATTTTTGTAGTGAATTGTCACACCGCACGGCATCTCTTGAAATATATTTAGAGAGGGTAAACATTCTAAACGATGAAGACAAGTTGAGTGGGTATGTAACGATGCGGGGAAATACGACATTATATCAATTTTAACATTCCTGTAGAACAAAAAAAAAGAAAAAAAAAGAAGAAAGATAATAAAACAACAACAAACATAAGCGCAGATGTTCTGAGTTGAAATGTCAAGCATTTTTGAAATCTTTCTTATTTCCCGGTAAGTTGGGCATTATGCTTACGTCTTTTTAATTCTAAATAAGAAGATACGGCATTAGAGTCGAGCTTGATGGCTTTTTTCTCGTTCACAATTTTGATAATGACATGTTGAAAATGATTACCAAAAAAAAAAAAAAAAAAGGGCTAGAATATCTACAAGAAATCACGATTGATTGACTTAAGCGGAAACTGACTGTTAAGATGTCAAATCTTGATATCTATTTCAGGGACTACCCCATAACATGGTATCTCTTTATAGATACATCCATAAAAAATGGTCTGTTTCTTGACGTTGTTCTCCATAGTAAATACACTACCGTTAAATATGAGCCAATTGTTTGATGTACTAGTATTTGCTTTCTTTGTGAGAAGCAGAAAAAAATATTTTCATGTATTATACTATGATTGATTGATTATTTTACGTCCCGTCGAGAATATTTCACTCATATTGAGACATCACCAGCTGTAGGTGAAGTACCACAATGTTAGACCTATGCTTAGCACTCAGGGCCGTAGCAGGTTCTTTATCGTGTCCACACTTGCAGCGACACACCAGTCATTCTCACTTCTAAATGCCGAGCGTTTAGCTTAGGAGCAATCACCACCTATCTTAACGTCTTAGGTTTGACGCAGCCATGGCGTGAGCTAGGCTCGAACTCACGACCTCTTGGCCTGGAGGTTATAAAACGTTTTGGAGCACGTTTTCATACTCAAACTCTGTGCTCTAAATCATAATCATACTCAAAAGTCAAGGTTATAAAACTTTTATAGAATCAATCTCAACCTCAAATGGAGCACATGCTCAAGATGTTTCGAGTATGTTTTGAACTTGCTCAGAGTTGTACTCAAAAGAGATATGGCTGAGTTTGAGTACAAGTACGGTAAAAGTTTTATAACCTCCAGGCCAGGTTACGAAGCGAACGCTCTGCCACTGAGCTACCGCGACCGGTGTGTTTTTATTGGATGTGAGAATTTTATTGAAGGTGAAACAAATATGTATCACATATTACAATGTTAAACAATGTATATCATATTGATTAAATACAATGAACTGAAATCGGTCTAAAAGAACAATGTCAGTTTTATATAGTTAAAACCTTAATATAAAAACTAATCAGACTACATTTGGTATTAAAATCATAATTCAAATGCATCACTGGTACTCACAGGGGCAGTTCCAACATTTGCTGCTGGCCTGGACACCACCAAGGCGGTCACTAACGACACGACAGTAGGAACCACTCTCCTCACCGTGGTAGCCACAGATCCTGGGGATACACTCACCCTCTCACTTCAGTCTGCCACCCCAGCGAATGCCGCCGTCAGCTTTGACCCCACAACAGGTTCGTTCTCTCTTTTTCTCTTTTTTAACATATTGATGTACTATAACAAGACTCCTTTTAAAACGGGTTGGTGAAAATCCGGACGTTTGTCGTGTCCGGAGTTAGATGTCGCACAGTTAAATTATTTTTCTAGTTTTAACCTCGGAATTAAGACTCATCCTGGTATTTGATCCCAGCCTTAAAGTTCAAATTCAACAAGGAACACAGTTCGGTCTAGATTATGACGTTTGCGTTTCATACCTTAATGGTAGGGATTCCGGTTAAACTAGGTTCTCAGTAATCCTTACTTGTCGTAAGAGGCGACTTAATAGGGCGGTCCTTCGGATGAGAGGTCATATGTCACATCAGGTGTGGCACGATAAAGATCCATCCATGTTCAAAGGCCATAACCGCCGAGCATAGACCGAAATTTTGCAGCTCTTCACCGGCAATGGTGACGTCTCTATATGAGCGAAAAATTCTCGGGCGGGACGTTAAACAAAATACAACCAACCAACCTTAATCTAATGATATACCGGTAAATATGGTATTAAAATACCTTAATCTAATGATATACCGGTAAATATGGTAACAAAATACCTTAATCCAATGATATACCGGTAAATATGGTAACAAAATACCTTAATCCAATGATATACCGGTAAATATGGTAACAAAATACCTTAATCTAATGATATACCGGTAAATATGGTAACAAAATACCTTAATCCAATGATATACCGGTAAATATGGTAACAAAATACCTTAATCTAATGATACACCGGTAAATATGGTAACAAAATACCTTAATCCAATGATATACCGGTAAATATGGTAACAAAATACCTTAATCTAATGATATACCGGTAAATATGGTAACAAAATACCTTAATCCAATGATATACCGGTAAATATGGTAACAAAATACCTTAATCTAATGATATACCGGTAAATATGGTAATAAAATACCTTAATCCAATGATACAATTCTTACAAAAATATTGATGCTCACAAGCTTAAACATCTTTTTCCCCCATTTTGATTAAGCGTTTTGGAGTGAATATGTTGTCGTGTATGTGCATGTATAGATGAATGAATTATACTCCGTAATATAAATTGTTGTATTAACAACGTTTTTTATTGGGGGGGGGGGGGCAAAATATAAGGATAATTTTGTTTAATTCTCCTTGTGAAACACTGCCAGTCCCTCTAAACAAGCACTAGGGCATGTGCAAGCTAATTTTGTCACATAGCAACCGGTCTAACCCCGCATATATATATATATATATATATATATATATATATATATATATATATTCTGCGTGGACCCCGGGTCCACACGTCCTGCAGCAATCTGAAGAACATCACGGAGTATCGATATTTTATGAAGACAATCGGTATTCTTCCTCTGACTGCATAAATCTTATGTTGAACATTCTTAGATATTTTATTGCTTTTCATATTACGAGTACGTTTCACCAGGCCACTATTGACCACTACCGTAATTTCGCATTTAATGTTTAGTCTTTGAAGAATATTCTTATCAGCTTGGACTTTCTTTGCAGGTGTCCTTTCCACTGTTTCGCAACTACCTATTGGAAACACAGTGTTTGTTTTTAGAGCCACTGACTTGTGTGGTAATTTTGCCGATCACACGTTTACTCTCACTGTCACAAACTTTGTAAGTTCTTATTCCTTAATCATTATTATTGAATATACGGTTACAATATATATATATGTTATATATCACTCGTCGACGGAAGTTTCTCAAGTGTCATAAGATGAACGAGTTGTAGATCATAATGATATGTGGAACATGGAAGGTGAATATCGAACAGTGATCAATCTCATAGCTCCTATAAACATCAACAATACAAAATAGAGAAATAATGTACGAAGCTGTTTGCCTGGTACTTGGCTCTCTTAGTAAACAACAAACCAAATGTAATATTCGTGAATGTGGATGTACATGTAACACATTTTCATTATTTTGTAAGTAAGATGTACTTGTAAAATTACAGAATGTACTATAAAGAAATAAACAATTATTGACTTCTTTTAAAATGGCATTATGAAAACATTTCAATTATGAAGTATACAAATGTATAACTTGTATTTGAATAACAGACATTCGAGCTTGATACATTGTATCTGCGATAAGAATGTTACATAAAATTCCTGTAACAAAACAATCACGTACTAAACCTATGAACTGCATGGTTCTTGGTAATAAACAATACAATACAAAATTAGCGTACCACTTGTATTGTGCATAAATCATCTAACTATACACACCTGACAAAAACCTGACGTGTCATTTCTCCAGCCTCCAGTGATAAACAACCTCCCAGCCTCAGTAGAAGTCAGCGAGGATGTGAGTGTGGAGACACAGCTAATTGTCCTCGACGTAACTGACGCCTCATTGGCCGACACGGTCACGTGTACCATTACCAGTGTCACACCTACTCTGACAGCGTTATATCTAAGATACGCAGTAGGAACATCGAGTAAGCATATTATATATCGTCTAAAGAAAAATGTTGTCAAATGTTTGATAAAATAATTGAGTATATTAAACACGACCAATTTCAGTCAATTTTTTGTATAGTCCATTTTTGATATCGGAACACGATGCATTGTATTTGTTAAATGTTTGTTCAGATTACGCCATTAGTTTACGGGCGGGCGCTGGACTGGACTACGATACCGAGAAAACTTATACTGTCAACGTAAACTGTACTGACACCAAGGAGACGACTAGCGGGACCTTCACCATTTATGTTCTCCGCAACCAGCCACCTGTCATCACAAACCTGCCATCAAGTACGTCATAATCCATTAAATGTGTATTAGATTAAAATGAACTATTTGATATTGGAGGTGAAATGTAAATAATCCTGTTCTTAGGACACTACTAATTTCGCTGAATTTCATGACAGAATTCCAAGGGTGTTGGATATTTGTTGACGAAAACAAGCTTAACAACATACAAATTATTTTCTCCCATTGACAGTAGACATGTATCGGGGTTTACGAGAAGTCCAAAGGATCTAAAAAATGACATTGTATCTGATATATTTTTTATATCTTAACATTATACACAGCGGCCAACTCTGTAGACGTAGCATCCTCGGGGGCCTCCATTGGTACAACAGTGTTTACTGTGACGTCAACAGATCAGGAAAACGACCAGCTGTTCTACAACATGACGTGTACTCCTGTCACGTGTCCATTTAAGATCTATGATTGTGATTACTTTTTATTCACTTCAATTATACATGCAATTCATTATTTTGGTAAAAGCGTATTTTGAAGGGTATAACGGTTCGTAACTAGTTCTTATGTTTTTGTAGCCGGAGCCATTCTGGTGGATAAAACCCTGGCAGGACTCAATGACACGGCGTACGACATGTACATATACGTTTATGATGGGCATACTTTGGTTGGACCACGAAGCTTGACCGTTAAAATCACAGGTCAGTGAATGTTAAAGAGTTTCGATCTTTCGTCATTTTTTTTAAATGTAGCTGTTTTATTAGAATGATAAACAAACATACTCCAGCTTTCAATTCAGGAACAAGTGTCATATTTGATAATACGTGGGGTATCAAACGCGAGGCTTCACAATGGTATACTTCATAAAGCGCGTTAGTCCTTCATGAAAAACATGCCGGCATGAAGTATTGTAGTTCATTTTCCAAAAAGGAATTTCTTTTTTACATGTTGGAATTCCCAGCCGTTTAAATCGTAGACGTACAATATTTATCAAGATGCATGCACGCATTGCTCACATCTTCTCGTAGCACGCTATGCAGGACCGTTAACAATCACGATCCTACAAATGCGATCCTGTTTCCAACGTCCAATGTATTGAACTATTGCAGCGTTTAAGGGACTGGCCTTAGAACACTATTTCTAGTTTCTGAACGACCAGGCCTTAGATCGGCTGATTTACCGGAAATGCGTTTTAACATGGGAATTCCAACGTTGAATTTTCCCTCACAATGATAGAAGAAATGCACTGTCACGGTAATAGAGCCCAAAATGTAATATATTGATTGTGGGAACAGCAATACATCGTGTAATATATTGATTTTGGGAACAGCAATACATCGTTCAAGCAATGTAATGTTGATATATTGTGATGGACCTTAGCCGGAAATCTTATTCAGCTTTAAGTTATCATCTGTTGACAGATGTCAACACCCCGCCGTTGGTGACCAACCTGCCGACAACAGTGTCTGTTCCTGAGAATACAGCAGCCTCTACCACTATCTTCACGGTGACCAAATCTGACATCAATTCTCTGGACACCCACACATGGACGTCCACCATCTCACCGACCAGTGGACATCTTTATTTCACCATCGACTCCAGCAGTAAGTCAGTAATTGAATCTTATTCTATGGTAAATACAAACTCGCTTCAATGGAGCACTGTATTGGATTATCAATTCATGATGTCATGACAATAGAGCACTGTATTGGATTATCAATTCATGATGTCATGACAATAGAGCACTGTATTGGATTATCAATTCATGATGTCATGACAATAGAGCACTGTATTGGATTATTAATTCATGATGTCATGACAATAGAGCACTGTATTGGATTATCAATTCATGATGTCATGACAATAGAGCACTGTATTGGATTATCAATTCATGATGTCATGACAATAGAGCACTGTATTGGATTATTAATTCATGATGTCATGACAATAGAGCACTGTATTGGATTATCAATTCATGATGTCATGACAATAGAGCACTGTATTGGATTATCAATTCATGATGTCATGACAATAGAGCACTGTATTGGATTATCAATTCATGATGTCATGACAATAGAGCACTGTATTGGATTATCAATTCATGATGTCATGACAATAGAGCACTGTATTGGATTATCAATTCATGATGTCATGACAATAGAGCACTGTATTGGATTATCAATTCATGATGTCATGACAATAGAGCACTGTATTGGATTATCAATTCATGATGTCATGACAATAGAGCACTGTATTGGATTATCAATTCATGATGTCATGACAATAGAGCACTGTATTGGATTATTAATTCATGATGTCATGACAATAGAGCACTGTATTGGATTATCAATTCATGATGTCATGACAATAGAGCACTAGTATTGGATTATCAGTTTCATGGTTCCAGCAGGAAGTTGATTGGTCATCCGACCTGATTGATATGGCGAATACAACTTATACTTACAAAGCTGTATCATTAACGTGCTGATCACTTTCCCGAATTTGACAATTGTTAAGATGAATTAATTATGTAAAAGTCTTTGATGATTTTGATATGTTTTTATATTTCTCACAAACCATTTATGATTCTAGACAATACATATTTACTAAAACGATGCGTAAATCCATTTTTAAGCCGGTGCCATTAAGACAACGTCTACAAATATTGACTTCGAGACAGTAGGAACCACGACATTCTTGTTGACTGCCTACGTGTCTGATGGTCAAGCCTCGGTCAGTGGAACCGTCACAATATCCATCACCAACCAAAACGAGGCTCCAGCGTTTCTCCTTTCCACTTACACTATTACAGGGAATGAAGGTCTGGTACGTCCTGTCACGTATGATTATTTTTGTTTATTTTTTCAATCAGTCCTTCACCAGCAATGGTGACGTCTCCACATGAGTGAAAAATTCTCGAGTGGAACGTTAAACACTATACAACTAACCAACCCTAATTCCTATTGAGACATCACCAGCTGTACGTTAAGTGCAACAAATTTATACCTATGCATGGCGCACAGGGCGATAGCAGGGTCCTTTATCATTCAATAGATTGCCATGACACTTGACCTCGGTTTTTAAGGTCTCACTTGAAGGACCAGCGACTGTCACTTCTAAATGCCGAGGGTGAATGTCAGGCACTTTGGTCCAAAGACATGTACACTTCGGCCCAGACGTTTCGGTCTAAACAGTTCGACACTTTGGTCCAACCTTTTGAGATACTTCGACCCAAAGATATTTTGATACAAGGCATTTCAGCACATGTAATTTTTTCTGTCCGAAACCTTTCAGTCCATGGTTTTTCCTTGCCTTATCACCCGTTTATTATGTTTCAATAGCATATATAACACATTGACACTTCAGCCTAATGATTTTCGAGCAAGAGACATTTGGATATGCTTGCCTTATATTTCACCCGTATTTTCCTCAACACAATATATGCATGTAGAAAATTGATAGTTTGCCCAATATGTTGGCCCAGAGACTCTTAAGCCTTTTTGCCTGATATTATCACCGATATTTTCGACTCTACATCATAGAGTTTTGACACTTCGGTCCATTGACAAGGAATAAAGACGCACATTAAACAATTCATATATATACGCGGTGGGTGCCGTACGTCGCTGGTTCGACCCCGGGCTGGGGCGAAAATTTCCAGTACCTAGTTGTGATTATTTAGTGCTTTATATATATATATATATATATATATATATATATATACACTGCATAACTTTTTCGAATGTTATTTCATTCCATTCTTATTTCATCCTTTATTGCCTTGTTATATTAGAGAAAGAATAACTAAGAATATTATAATGTAACGTAAATGGTTTTATTTACATTATATGACAAGATAATAGAGGTAACAGTAATAAATTACACATTATTCACAAGGGAACGGTCCAGCGAACGCTCTGACGTCATCAATGCGATTTTCCTCACAGTTAATCTACCTCAAAAATGGATCGATGTGTTTCGAACGAAAACAATATATGGACCGAATGGTCTTTGAGCTGAAGTGTCCCACGTTTTGGGTCGAAACATCCGACTACTCCATGGATTTGATGAAGGAGCAATTACAACCTATTTTCGCGTCTGAGATTTGACGCGACCAAAATACACGCGGCGGAGCTCGAACCCACGACCTCCCAGAACAAACGCTTTAACCACTGAGCCACCACGACTGCTTTGTCAAGCATGATATAATCAATAAAAGATGACGATAACGAACAGTGATCAACATTATAACTCTTATAATGAATACGAAACAAAGAGTTGGGCAAACACGGATCCCTTGACATACCAGAAGTGGAATCGGGTGTCTAACATCTAAATCAAAACCATTAAGGGGTACTAGTTTTACAATGTGTAAACCCTTTCATTTATTGATGAGGTTACCAAAGAAGGCTAATGGTTGACTTCTTTTAGAAACACAACTGCAAAAAGGAATAACAGAAATATTTTCTATGGAAAAATAAATATCAGCAATATATTCTATGATACATATGTATTTTATAATTCACTACCCGGATTGGTAATTCAGTGGATTAATGCGTCGTACTGCCGATCTTGAAATCGTGGGATCGAGTCTAGAGGGGATTTCGATTTTTTTTTCAAATTACTATCTACTGAGAACTGCATTTGATCACCAACTAAATTCAATTTGAAAGTTTTCAACATACAAATATCATTGTACGTGGCATTCAGTTTCCATTTATATCAATTTTCTTTGAGTGTTACTTCTCCTTATAATGATCTAAAATTTCCTCTAAACACTGGAACATTTTCTAAATAGGCAGGATCTTCTATTGGTACTCCACCATTCTCGGTGAGTGACCCCGATACAGGGGCTACCCAGACGTACTCTCAAAATTGCCCACAGATCACTATGGATCCTACAACGAAACTGGTGACATTAAGCACCGACTATGATGTAGACGTTGGGAACCCTACGTCATTAACGTGCACAGTGACGGTATCTGATGGCGAACTGACAGACACGGCTACCCTAAACGTCAACATCGACAACATTAACGATAACACTCCCACATTTACCGCTAGTTCCTACTCGTTCTATGCCTTCTCCACAGCTGACGTTGGTACGATCATCGCTAGTCTTCCCGCCACGGATGGGGACATTGGCACGTTTGGTATGTTGTCAGAATTGTGACTTTAATTCGATGCTTATCGTATAAGATTACAAACAACTAAAAGACTTCAACTAGCTTAGTACTCATAAAATTTTATGAAAGCTCATTGCTTTGCTTTTCTATGTTGATTTAGAATGTGTTTTCATTGAAAGATTCGCATAAAACTATAAGAAAATGGATAAATGAACAAGTCCCCCTCTCCAATGTTTTGTTTTTAACCGATTATTGACGCAACCGTGATTCAGTATTACTATGATGTGAATTTCAGGTGATATTACTTACACAATAAACCAAGCATCAACAGGCGGTAACTACTTTGGAATTTCTAACACCGGTGATCTTTTAGTAACCTCCAATCTGGGGGCATTCTCGTCAGGAACTACTTTGACGGTCACCATTACTGCCACAGATGGTGGTGGTCTCACAGACTCCGCCACAATAACACTCGTAATTCCAGCTGCCACAACTACCACCGTGTCCACCACCACTGACCGCTATATGACCTTCTTTGAGGACACGCGAAACATGGCCTGGTTTGTGGCGTGTATGGCGCTTTTGCTTGGTCTGTTATCATTTATAACGTATCTCGTTGTCAGGTATACAGATTTTCAGAGTATCAAGAGGTCGTGTGAAAAGATGTGCCGACGGAAGAGGAAGTGGAAACCGTAAGATTTATTTTCATGGCATTTTAGTCCAACTTTAAATGGAAACCTAATTTTACAATCGCAAAGATTTAATGGATCCCTGTAAATTTTTCGAACATAATCAATATCCGTCAAATGGTATGTTAAAGGGCGTCCCGTGTTAAGGATCACAAGCCCCTTGGCACAGAAAAGACCGTTTCCAAAATTTTCAAAAATTAGTAAGTCACTGGGGGCCGTCAGAGAAACTCAAACACTCACAACCAAACATACCCCAATTAGTTAACCGCCATAAGATGAATTAAATATTGCAAAAACGGCGTAAAACTGTAATCAATCAATCGAACATACCCAAACTACTGAATGCTAGTGATCTGTTCGTTCAGGCCTGGATTTCTAAAAACAAAGAGTAAGTTGAAACCTGGACTGATGTCTGAGATTTGACTCAAATTTTGACCGCCAAATAAAAGAGAACTCTAATTTAAGTTTAAGATTGTTTTGAGAAATCTAATCCAGAGTTCTCATTTGTCCTATAAAGGACTCTTCAGGCGGAGTTAACTGGGTCGATGACAACGGTCATGGCACGGTCCGTTTCGTCTAGAGAACGTTTACGAATGTTGAGATCCTATATTCAACCCTTGTTACCGAATCATAGTTCTAAAGTTGGTGATCGATGGGCACATTATTCGGCGACGAACTTTCTTTGGTTGCAGATGTGTCAATTATATTCCTCTAAAATGCCATTTCTTAAAGGCTAGTTTTGGTGTTGTATTCAGCATCGATTTTTCCATCCAAAGTGAATCAAAGTTTGTACTCATATCAAATCATTTAACAATATAGCGAAAATTCTCCCTGGCAAAAATCGAAACCCAGTACATGTACTTTGTTACATCATTTTCATGTGTTTTTTTCTGTGAATTGTAAGCATTTCAACATCTTGCAAACAACTATTTGTCTAAATCCGAATAACTTGTAAGATGTTTTTTTTAACAACAATGTTCTAAAAACTTTAGTAAATTAGATAAAAACCTTCCATTATTGATCCCTTGGGGATCCGGGTTAGAATCCTCGGTACCCCTTGCTTGACGTAAGAGGCGACTAAATGGTGCGGTTTTTCGGATGAGATCGCAAAAACCGAGGTCCCGTGTCACAGCAGGTGAGGCACGATAAAGATCCCCCCCCCTGCTTAATGGCCATAAGTGTCGAGCATAGGCCTAACTTTTGCAGCCCTGCACCTGTAATGGTGACGTCTCCATACGAGTGAACAATTCTCGAGAGGGACGTTAAACAATATACTATCAACCCGTTATTGAAGGAGCATGGGTGTTTGTTTTTAAATTTACGTAACTAGAGATTTACGTATGACTCGATATTTACAAATGTTGACGAATGTACTAATTCAATCATTATTCCTTTTCGTTGAAATAGCCGTGACAACCAATTTATCACTCTCCAACATAGTCATTTTCGTATTATCATACAGTTGAATCGACTGCACCGGACTTTTCAATGCACAACATTTTTGCTAAAAAAAATTCGAGCACACGTTTGGTTGGCTCTGTATGAGGTTTCGAAACCGGACAAATGAGAAGAATTTGAATAAGTGAAGTCACATGTTTGTAACACACATATCAAATAGTGATTTTAATTGTCCTCCTTTGCGGAATCAGCCGAAGGTCAATCGTCAATTTTTCCTTCTTTACCCTGCCAAATGCAAGAAATTACAATTGTGAATTACAGTTAATTATGTTTATATGCAAGTTTAAGAGTCCCTCACCCTGGAGCATTATCGTAGCTGTTGACATTTGTTGATGAAACAATGGTAAATGTCAAAGCGTCAGATCAGATAATTACACAGCCAACGTAGAGGAAAAGTATTTTTTAACCGAAAGATAGTAACAAGTTACAAAGGTTTGTGAAATAGAAAATGATATTAATTAGAAATATCTCTTAGATATTATATAGATGCATATATCACAGCTTCCAATTGTTGTGCAGCAAGCCATCATAATGTATACATCGTCATCACGTAACGAAGAAAATAATACATCTGTGTAGACAGATTTTACACTAACGCCTATTCTGATCGGCCGAGTTGGAGCTGAGTGATTTACAAATGGTCGCATCACCGCTAACAAATATCTATAGTTCAGTATTATAGTAAAAAACGTTCAAAGTTTCGTCGTACAAACTTTAAAAAGGGTGATATGTGAATATCATTCTCTATTTCACTTTAAATTTTAATTAATTCCAAAGTAAAAGATGAAATGGAAAATAAAACTATAGATTTTTGATGAGGTACAATTTGTAGATACATCGTTATAAGAAAAAAGCGATCTCACAACTCTTATTTTTTTTTTATGTCCAGCCATCTTTGAATTGATGTTCATCAGGTTTATTTGTGGAATATTATGTAGAAATCTATTTCTTCATGTGTATTGTGAACAAATCCATTCTTGTGTTTCAGCAGTAAAAAACGAATTGTCTCTAGAGAACCGTCTCCGGTACCAGGTAAGTATTCACGTGGATAGTTGAGAGAGAGAGAGAGAGAGAGAGAGAGAGAGAGATATTTGGTTCCGCAGGTTGTGAGTTCAACCCCGGGCAGGGACGGATGTGGGTACCCCTACAATATTGAATTTTTCTATGCTTTATATTAAAATATTTCATCATTTAGGGCAGTCATAGTTAATTAAGAGTTCATGGCAATCTTTGTGCTTTACAGAATATACTAGGCAAAAAAGAAACGATACAGACAACATATAATTCCTTGTAGGAAATATGAATATTGTATCAAACAGAAGAAGGTGAACCAGAGACAACAACAATTGCATATTTATATATAAATTTTACTTTTATGAAATATATTGGTTATATGAAAGTGGAGGCTTCAGAATGCAAAATTTGAGACTAATAACGAGTATGTCCGCCTCTTCCGTCTATCTCAATCTGCGCCTCGTGGACGCAATTAGTCTTTGCTCTGCAGCCTGTGAGATGTTCCACTCTTCTAGCAATGCGGCTCGTAACGGGTCCGTCATTTCCGGTGGACTCGGGCGTCTGCGCATCCATCTGTCAAGCTCATCCCAGAAATGCTTAATTGGTGAGAGATCTGGAGATATCACCGGCTATGGCAGAACGTCAATGTTATTCTGTTCGAGATACTCCATAGAAATGTGCACCACACGATGTCGAGCGTTGTACTGCTGAAACGTATGGTGATTTCCAAACTTCGCAATAAACGGCTGCACTATAATAGATAGGATCTCGTCTCGGTAACGGACTCAAGTAAGACTGCCCTCGATTATATTTAGCTCTGTGCGTCCACAATATGTGACCCTTGCTCAGACCATTACATTCCCACCACCAAATCTATTGCTTTCAGGCGTACAAGAGTCACGGTATCGATCCTTTTGCCGTCGATAGACTCTTATCCTTCCATCACCACGACGAAGAAGAAACCGAATTTCATCTCTAAACGGCACATTTTTTCCACCGAATACGATTCCAAAATATACGTGCATTGGCCCAGTGTAAGCGTGCTGTATAGGTTCAACTACTGGGCGTCTTGGGTGTATTCATATCTCTCTCAGCCGATTACGTATCGTCTGGGCAGAAATTATGTTGCTGTGCCTACCAGCCGTCTGGTTTGTTGTAACAGTGGCAGGCAGAAACCGGTTACGTAGATGTGCTAGTCAAATTTGACGGTCTTGACGTTGTGTAATTACTTTAGGACGGCTGCTACGTGGTCTGTCGTTCTTGGTGCCATTCGTTCTTAGACGACTCATAAGTCTCGTAATTGTTATCCGAGACACACCAAATCGAGCTTCAACGTCATTTTGGTACATTCTTACCTGAACCATCCTTACCTAGCCGTGGCATTGTTTCACAAAAATTTCGAGAGCACGATTAAATCACGCTTTGTGAACACAATTAAACCGGACATTTAAAGACCATCGTGAAATCGAAAAACAGTAATTGGGTTAAAGTAATCGGCAAGTTTACGAAACTCGAAAAACAGTGGAATGATGTATAAAATCTATGCCACCTTTTAGCGTTTTGCTTACCATCTGATGATTATTAAAGAGCACATTAGCAAACAAAATACATGTATGTTTCATCTAAGTCCACAATAATTGTAACTGAGTATTACGTTGTATTGTTTCCTTATTTGCCTAGTATATTTCAAATTCCGTGTGAACCTGATATGATCCTCTTACCAATACTAATTTCAATCATATATCGATTTGATTTGATATTTGACTACGGGTACCTTCGTTTACCTGATCAAGATATAGGGCTCACGCCGGGTGTGACCGATCGACAGGGGATGCTTACTCCTCCTAGGCACCTGGTCCCACCTCTGGTATCAGACAGCATTTGACCCAACGATAGGTTGTATTGGCAAACACGATTGTTACATCGTTGTGACACGATTGTCACATTATTATCACCTGTCGACCGGTCACACCCGCCTTGAGCCCTATATCCTGATCAGGTAAACGGAGTTATCCATAGTCAAAATCAGTGTGCCAAGAACGGACTAACAATCGGCATGAAACACGTCAGACAGCATTTGAGATTGTGATTATTATTGGAGGAGTTATGAGATTGATCACTTCGTTATCTATCTATCTATCTATCTATATATATCTATATCTATATCTATATCTATATATATATATATATATATATATATATATACCAACCAACCAATCTGAAATGATGAGTTAATTCTCCTATTCTAATCTCATTTGATTACGATATTTGTAGATGTTCGAACCCCATCAACTTTCGAGACGTGGCAGGCATGGAGAATAGAGGATACATTTAATCCTAGCTAAACACCGGAGTAATGGAAGCACATGTGCAGTATTCGATCTTCTTTAAACGAATTCATGAATGTTTGTTGGATGAACAAAGAAGATAAATGGAGATAATAAACTTTCTCTGTGCCTGATTTTCCAATTCTTTTTCCTTTTGTTTTCTTTATTTTTGACGTGGCATTTCATCATCATAAAAGAAATAGCATCTAATTAAGTTATTATCATAGCATCATAATAATCTTTGAAATGTACCAACATCAGGTTATGTCTAATGGTCTTTGATCTCTCAACTTCAAAATATGATTTTGAAAGTTTATTTTCATAAGTCAATACTATGCATTTTGGCTTCTTCCTTTAAAACGTACCTCTAACTATCCAGATCCATATGTCTGTGCATGCATAAACCTGCTGACCATCAGGAAATCCCGTGTAATAAATGTTGTGCAATGATGCTATCATCTCTCTTTTCATTCTGACCTTATCCTGCAATATAGAAACAAATAGTCTTTATGATATGAAGTATGATAGTTATGTGATCAAATCCTGTAAAATTCGAAGTCCTTTTCAGCGGATTTTATCACCTACCGCCCCACTTCATAGCTACATACAGATGGTTAAACGTTATTTATTATGTATGCGATTGAGACAGCAATTTTAAAAACTGACACTAAATAGTCGTTGTACACCATGACGTGGTGACCTAGATTGATTGATTGTATTTTTCACTCATATGGAGACGTCACCAAGACCGGTGAAGGGCTTCAAATTTAAGCTTTTGCTTGGCGCTTACGGTCATTGAGCAGTGAGGGTTCTTTATCGTGTCACACCTACTGTGACACTGTGATCACTTGACTTCCGTTTTATCGCAATTCACCTTTGAATTAGAACGCTTTGGCCGATATAGCATTGCGTTGTGTGACGACACAATTGAATCTGTTTGTAATACAATTGCGAAATGCAACAGAAACTCTCATTGGTTCATATGTATAAGTCCGCCCAAATTCCCTTATAAGGGAGTAGTCAGCATTTGAAAACATGACGGCCAGATGTTAGATTGGGAAAAAAAACTTCAAAGGAAGAAAGAGAAAAAGTTATATTCTTGTGTTGTTGTCTCATAAATTTAATATTAAAAAATCCTAACATATTTTCCTACTATACTTGTGTCCAAACATACCTTCAAATATTTATTAAAGCCCCATACGACCCAAAAACTCGGATCACAGTTTTTGATGATTTCGTTCGTAGACGTATGTTAGGTAGCCAGTCAATTCGAATTCCAGTTCATTTCCATATTGGCACAATAGCGTCTAGATGTGTACTAATACCCCACACATATTTTAGCTAAATTGTTTAAATAACATACCACCCCAATCCTATTAAATGATAATTATTGAAATAGCTAAACTCACGGAAGTGCGGCTTTCATTAGTCATGAGCGGCCGCGCCGGCCGGTCGCCATCTAATGTCCTTATGTAGCATTTTCGTTCATCTAGAGCTTATTTTACCTTTACAAAAACTGGTACAAAAATGTTTTAATTTCTATTAATTATTCGTGTTGATAATAAATGAAGAGCGAATACATAACTTACAACCGATTTTATGAATAGATACACTGTACCAATAGCAAGAGTTCAAATTGACCAGCTACCTAACATGGCTACGTCAACAAACGAAATCATTTGAAGCTGCGAGTTTTCGGGTGGTGTGTGGCTTTAATGAATATTTGAAGGTATGTTTGGACGCAAGTATATAGTAGGAAAATATGTTTTTTTATATTGAGTTTGTGAGACAGCAACACAAGAATACACCGATTTCAGGCCTCAACCGTCCGCAGCTTTTTGTGACCCGTAAATCGAAGGTTTTTATAAGAGGTGGATCTTTCCAGAGAGCTATGTACATTTCTCCAGTTACACTGAATCCGCTCGAGAAAGTGGGCGGGCTGTAATTGGCCAATGAAAACTCTTGATGTATTACATCAAACATGTCATTCAAATTGTTCAATCGTCTCATTCAATTGTGTCGTCACACAACGCAATACTATATCGGGTAAAGCGTTCTAATTCAAAGGTGAATTGCGATAAGGTCATCTCCGAGGACCCGTGACATTCACACTTGATGCCGAGGGATGGAACTGTCACCACCTGTTTTAACGACTTTGGTCTGTTGCGTCCGGGACTCGAACCCCGGCCTTCCGCATGCGGGGCGAACGCTCTAACCTCTAGGCCACCGCGGTGGTGACCTAGGTGCAAAGTTTTTATCATGATATGGTGAACTTATACATGGCGTGACCATGGTTTTTTTTTTTTTGGTTTTTTTTTTAGTTTTGTGTCGTCATCATTGTTAAAGAGTGTAAACTTATATCTGCTGATTTTGTTTTGGAACAACAAAGAAATAGCACAAATGCATTCACTCTGAATTGTTACCAATCGTTTTTCTTCGTTTCACATTTCTCTGTATCATGTTCCTGTTTCCTTAATCCTCGATTATATATTGTTATTTATCTGTTTATTTAAAAAAATGTCTTGTTAGCATTCATTGAAACCAGGTATTAAAATAGTCCCATTGTAATTGAGCCCTGGTAGATTAAGAACAATTACTCTTGAGAGAGGACATTTCAGAACCAAATATTTTTAAACACATTTCCTCCATTTTTCCCCATTGATTTACTGAAATGTGCATGTTTTATGTAATAATTTCAATAATGTGATTAACCCAGATGGCTTTCAAAAAGAGTGTTTTACACCGTCGAATCTTAATTTATTCGTATATTCATTGTTGCAGTTTTAAACAAAGAGAACAGGAAATTGAACATGGTTTTGTTGTATTTTCAATTTAAGAATGAATACTTAGTTATAAAACTCAAAGTAAACTTATATTTTTGACAGACAGACAGACAAATAGATACGTATATAGAAATGTCCTGTTGTTGGATATAGAATTTATTTCACCGGTGAAGCGTGACAGTTCACACCCTCGTGTATTTTCAAAATTGAAAATGTATATCATATATTCTACTTTATTTATCTCGGAATTTCCAGCCTTTGAAAAGTAGGTGTGGCACGATAAAGATCCCTTCCTGCTCAATGGCCATAAGCGCCGAACATATGCCTAAATTTTGCAGCCCTTCATCGGCAATGGCGACGTCTTCATATGGGTGAAAGATTCTCGAGAGGGACGTTAAACAATATACAATCAATCAATCTATTTAAAGTGAGTTTATTGGGAGAAGTCTAACGTGTACGAGTGTTAGTTTAACTAACGAAATAAAACCTTTAAAAAAAACTTCTCTTTGCGTCTGGTTCCCTGATGCAACGAAAGCTATTGTGTTTAAATGATGAAAATTAAGAAAAAAGTGAGGATAATAGATTTATACATGTATCTAACAATGACATAAGCCCCACCCTCTGACAAACTGATGGAAAAGCTGAAGGAACGAGATCATTCCTCTTCTATCCCCTCAAATATGTTCATAAAGATCCCTTGTATTACAAAACAGAGCAATATTCTAGCTTTCGAGTGGGAAAACTTTTCATGCATTATCACGATTAATACCGAAGTTTTGGGGATTTTGAAGCGAGCAACCTGGAATTTGATGACAGCTTGCTAGATCTCTTTACTCGTATTATACTATATACACAAGTTTGCTCAGATTGTGTCAAAACCCTGTGCCTGTATATATATATATATATGTGTATGTGTGTGTGTGTGTGTGTGTGTGTGTGTGTGTGGCATTTTTAAAAATATTTATTGCATTCTTTTTCACTCAATATAATTCATAGCCCTTAAATATTAAAAACACCACCCAGCTCGCAAAAACAGCTGAAACAATTGGCCTTCATATAAACACGTCCAAAACTAAGATCATGAAGGTCAACACCGTATCAGAGGAACCTATCTCTCTAACATAGAAGATGAAACCAAGTTCCTATACCTAGGAAGCAAGATCACCACTGAGGGGGATTCAGAGGCAGATGTACAAGCTCGCATTTCTAAAGCCACAGGAGCGTATGCTGCTCTGCGGAACATCTGAAAGTCAACAAAGTTTAGCACCAACACCAAAACTAAGATCTTCAAGAGCAACGTGCTTGGGGTCCTACTATACGTTGCTGAATCTTGGAAAGTAACCGAGTCTATTTCCAACAAGCTGGATGTATTTCAGACCTGTTGTCTTCGCAGAATATTGCACATCTTCTGGCCTAACACCATCTCAAATGACGAACTGTACAAAAGAACAAACACCACTCCTCTATCCCAGACGATCAGAAAGAGAAAATGGATGTGGATAGGACATATATGCAGAATGTACCCAACTTCCATCCCAAGGGTTGCTTTGAAATGGACACAAACTGGCAAGAGAAAGAGAGGAAGACCAAGAGAGACCTGGAGAAGATCGGTGGAGAAAGAAATGAAAGATAACAACTGGAGTTGGGGACAGGTCCAGAAATGAGCGAAAGACAGACCAACATGGAAGTCTCTGGTGACGGCCTTATGTGCTGACCAGCACGAAGAGGACTAAGTAAGTAAGTAAATATTAAATTACTTTTACCTTCATTCCATTTAAGTATACTCTGTGCATTTCTCTATAATTATAAGTCTAAGTAAACCTTATTTGGTAAACACATGCTTTACACATGTATGTTGTTTTGAAATCATGTTTCCTAAAGTATGTTTGTTTTTGTAATTTCTATTGGCTAAAGTTATTTTTGTTAGCAAATCAAAATCTGTCTCATAAATTTACATGGTCACCTTCACTGGTCATGGGTACTATAAAAGCCCATTCAGTGGTAAATTCATATCACTTTGGCAAGGGACAAAGAACCTAAAGGTTCTCTCTCTCTCTCTCTCTCTCTCTCTCTCTCTCTCTTTTTATGAACAAGGCCTCAATTTCACTATCTACTGAACTGTTTTTGGATCCCTTTACTCTCCTCTCTCTTATTTTTTGAGACTCATTTACATTTGTATTTCATTGTAAGTTTCAAAGTATTTATCTAAGTTAAATTCTTGATATTTACATTTACAGCTTCAAATTTATTCATCTAGCTCTTTTTAATATTTATTTGTTTCCTGTTATCATTTACATTTTTTGCCAAAATACATCAATGAATTCTTTAAATCAATAAATTTATAAAACTTAAAGGACACATCTCATGTTTTCAAAGTATACAATATTACATGCATTTTGTCTTCTTTATGCTTATAGTAATTAATTCTAATAGTTCGTTTGCCGAAATTTTGCGATATTTAACCACAATACAGACTTAAATCTAAGCCCCGATTTCAAAAAGTCAAGTTAATTAGGTAGGTAGTCACGTGGTACAGTGACGTCACATGCGCCCTTCGGATTGTGAAAGTACTGCGAGATATTATTAAAAACTCAACTTTTAGGGGCCTAATTAATTTACCATGGGCAACATTTTAATCGATGTTGATAAATTGTCCGAGTTTTATATGTGTTCGCCACCAGTGCGCACATATAACGATGCAAATACCCAAATATAGCGAGTAAAGCGTGTATAAAATCGGCAATATTGTGAGTAAATAATGTTTATATGGGCCGCTGTCTACAAACTGTTTGGGGATGTTATTCCTTACGTTAAATTGTTGACAACTAGGCCCTATGCCAAGCTATTGTCACGCGTGCATTTCGGAAAAAAAGAAAAAGACAACACACACACAAATCAATAAAAATATTCAAATTTAAAGTGGTAATCACATTATTTTATTTTGATAAAGCAATCTTATTACTATTTTTGAATTGTGATCTGCACGTCTTTAGGAAGTACGAAGTGGGAGCACGGCGTTATAGCCTACTGACGCACTCAATATGCTACGAGTTCAATAAAGAAATAATTTTATAATTCAATTTAAAGTTAGGAAATACAATATTCTATTATTTGTATAATTAAAAGTTCAATTATTTTGTATCTTTATTTATTGTTGTTGTAAATCTACCTGTTGGTAGAAGTTACATTGTATCGTCGATATATGTTGTTACAAGGTGAAGGTCAGTTGATCCGAGTGTGTATTGAATTTGAAGAGCAAAACAGAATGTATGTTATAGGCCTACCAGTGCTTATAGCTTCGATATATCCATTTTCTCGCAGTTTATCAGGGTCTCTGTCCAAGCGATGTTTGAAAAGGTGACTGGGTGTGTTTTTAAAGGTAAAGTTCTTGCTCCAACAAAAAAAAATATCCACGTCTTTTTTCTCGTACCTTCCTTCGAAAAATTGAAAAATACTCAGTCTAAATCCTTTCTACCGACAACTAGTACACCCGATCACGGCACAAAACATCTTAATGCATTATTATTTACAAGCCGTTAACGTGACAATTGGTTTTTTGTCGATTAAATCTAATCTGTTTATGAAATGGCTAATAGATGTTTTCAAACCCGAGGGCGCATATGACGTCACACAAAATGGCGCGTAAACTAGCGAAAGAAAATATGCATATCGCAAGATTTGAATTTCATCGCTTTCAAACTCGAAAACTGCGCAAAATATTTCATTTAAAACACATTTAAAGTAGTTTTAGGCATAAAAAGAGTTAATTTTGCTGAAAAAATGAAAAAGTTTAGAAACATGCGTTGTGTCCTTTAACCTTTGTCTTTATTGAGGTGTTGAACATAATCAAGGAATCCAAATATTAAACCCGGGATAACTGGACCAGATACATGTGTACATATCAGCCTTAATTGACTCTTTAATCTGGTTTCCGTTATATATACAAATCCAGAATCCGACATTTGCAGATTTTCTGTTTTGTAACAGAATAGTTCCGGGTGGCAGTTCCGGCCCGCCTTACATTTTACTTTCGATATTATTTACTGGAATCTTACTTTTTCAAAATGATCTGTGTTTGACTCCATTAATCTCAGCGTCTTCAATGACAAGTGAATGTACATGCGCAGTCGTCCACTGTAAGTACACTGATAATGACTATGATGAATTAGATCAGGTTACAACAGTAAAATGTACTTAAAATTGGTTTATTGAAATCAGAGACAATGATACACAATTTATATGTCTGTTGAAATGCAAACCACGTACGTCATCATACTATGTACAGGTGATCCGCGCCATCATACTGTGTACAGGTGACTAGCGCCATCATACTGTGTACAGGTGACTAGCGCCATCATACTGTGTACAGGTGACTAGCGCCATCATACTGTGTACAGGTGACTAGCGCCATCATACTGTGTACAGGTGATCCGCGCCATCATACTGTGTACAGGTGACTAGCGCCATCATACTGTGTACAGGTGACTAGCGCCATCATACTGTGTACAGGTGACTAGCGCCATCATACTGTGTACAGGTGACTAGCGCCATCATACTGTGTACAGGTGACTAGCGCCATCATACTGTGTACAGGTGACTAGCGCCATCATACTGTGTACAGGTGATCCGCGCCATCATACTGTGTACAGGTGATCCGCGCCATCATACTGTGTACAGGTGAGCGCCATGCAGTGCTACATGTAATATATGTACCAAATATTAAACAATGTTAAGTCTTAGGCTATAGGCGAATATTTATTATGAAATACATGTAAAGAAATGGTATGTTAATAATGTTTGTAGTAAGGCGATATTCTAAATTTAGAACATGGGTTTTTCCATATCTAATTTTAAATCTACACAGCACAGGCTAATTAATGCCTCGGCTCGGTAAGTAGGATGTCTGTTTCATAAATTGATTAAAAGTCATGAATCAATTTTAATACTTTTTGAAGGTTATTAAATTCATAATTCATAGTTTTCTTTGTGGGAGGTTCTGATGTGTACTGAAAGGCCACTCTGAGCCCGGTGTAGTGCAGGGAAAACTGTCGCTAGTGGATTTATTCACTCTTACAAGCGAACTCTTTCAATTCAACACTCGAGGAAAGTGATAAATGTTTGATGTAGATGTGTATTGTTATCAATTCCTTGAATGAACTATGTTTTATTATTGAATGGATTGCTATATAATGTCATGAAAATACTGTATTCGCGTCGCGCGCCTGTGTGGGGGTGCTGGCGAGGCAAAGCTATTAAGGATTGTGTGATTTCCACGTGAATATTTGTTACAATGAAATTTAACACTCGTCAAATCATATTAAGCATTATACAAATATGTTGTACACGTGGTCATTTTCCTACAGCACCGTCTCTTGTTATACTCTGCATCAAAACAAAATCTTGCTCAGTTTTTCACTTTATGAATGGGAACAGTGAGTATGTAAGGCGCTCTCTGTTAATTACTCTATTTGTGATTGCATGTACTGCTTTTCGTATAGGTGAATATTTCACAAGTGAAATTTTGCCCTACAGTAAGAACTGCGTCTTGCTATGATTGAACAACTCGAGATATCGCGTTACCTATAAGTTTGTCCATTTCTGCTGAGTCTGCATTCATCCACGGTATATATATGTACGAACTCAACATGCACTAGAACTGAATGCTGTATCATGTTATATGAATCATACATATTTACACCCGTATGGAATCTAACTGGGTATCAACCATATCAATATAGTGTATTGTAGGACGACGTTTCGAATTTTAAGAAACAATACGTATAGTACGTGTATATAGCACTGTACATTATGTATGTTAATTGTGAGAACGTATTCGCTGCACAGAACGTTTATATATTATTCAGTCACGTGACAAAATGTTCCCAGGGAGATGTTTTCCTTATATATTTCCATAAAACATTATCTTTTTAAACGCTTCTCATAGAGACATTTTCCCCTCAATTTCGATGAAATAAACACCTTAATGGTTAAGAAATATCTAGTTGTTGGCATGATTTTTCAAAAAGTTGTTACAAAGAAGTAATGCAGCCAGACAACACTATATGCACAATTTTTAATTAGAAAATTGCCCACACTTACATAAAAAAAAATTAACTACGTACCCTCAAACTAGAATTCAACACATCCCTACAATAGGGGGTTGTAGACTTACTATGAAATTTTCAAATGATGCTGTAAATATTTCATCAAAGTAAGAGTTAGGAGAAATTTTTGAGAAAAAAAAAATACCGTTTTGTGTGAAGTAGATTGGGAATAGAAGTTCTGGTCAATGAGAGCAGTTTGTCGGAAGGCCAATATTAAAAAATGTTAAAGATCAATACCGGAGTTCAGAAGTTAAGATTACTCCGTTTACTTGATTAAGATATAGGGCTCACGGCGGGTGTCACCGGGCGATAGGGGATATTTACTCCTAGGCGCCTGATCCCACTTCTGATATATCCAGGGGTCCGTATTTGCCCAACTCTTTCTTTTCTATTCCTTATAGGAGTTATGAGATTGATTACAGTTCATTATCTTCACCTTTTCACCTAATGACAGGTTGTATTAGGAAACTAGATCATTATAACGACCATCTCTCAATTAAGAAATGGACTAATGATCACGTTTTCTTGTATGTTGCAGGATAACCTCCGAGGTCGAGAAATATTGTTTTGAAATATAAAAGCCTAGGCGTTAGCCGAGGCTTTTATATTTCAAACAACATTTCGAGACCAAGGAGGGTATCCTACAACATACATGAAAACAAGAACTTTATTTTTATTCTACTACGGCTCAGAAATATACAACTGATCGTTTTCCTATGTAGCTACTAATTAGGTCACTGTCATGTCATGACAGTTTCCGAAACGGCCTACATTATTAAAATGGAAATGGTAGGGGTATTCTGAATCTATTTTGAGAAAATATTTCAAGTATTTAGTTTGATGTTAACGGATGATATCAATTGCTTTGAATACAGCTCAAGAAAAAAACTTTTCTGTGCATCGCCATGTTTACATGTGTATTGCTCTCAAAATGTAGACGATTGGTTTATACTGATTGACCAATGTTCTTCAGTCATTTATGAAATTTGCTTTACAACATATATTGATTGATTTTTATGATTTTAAGATTGAATTATTAGTCATCGTATTGCTTATAGGAGTTATGAGATTGATCACTGTTCGTTATCTTCACTTTTCATCAACTTTATTGCATCAGCAAAATTCAAAGTGCAATTTAAACGAGATGTGTATCATTTTTCACATAATCAGTTGATGCGTATGAAGGTATATCATAGAATAATGACCGCGGTATTCCTTTGATCTTTGCAATAACCGTGGTAGAATACATAATTCTCAATGATCTAAAATCATTGCAATCCCTTGATACATAATTCTGATTTATTTGAAATCTAAACATTTCCTTGATACACAATTCTCAATGATGAGAGGTGACGATAACGAACAGTGATCAATCTCATGAATTATACAAATCGTATCTTCCAGTATAGCGTAACGATGGTGTCTATATATCGACCCCTGTTGGAGGAGTGTATTGGAGGTACCGATCTCCTATCTGACCTCAGTGACATCATAGACAGAGGTATAGTACGACATTTATAGAAGAAGAATTTTGAAAGATGCAATGCTTGCTAAAGTCATAAATACCATACTGTTCAAGAGAAGATTAAATAAAGATGCTTGACTCAATGTATTCTTTCAGATGGTAAGCTACAAGTACGGGCGGCTGGACGGGAAGGTCCTAAACGCTCCATGCACGTTCTCATGGATCTAATGGAAAACTGTCAACACAATGACAAGTGGAACATTTTTTACAAAGCACTGAAGAGAAATGGTACACACGAATAATTCATGTTTTCATTAGCTTGTGAATTCAGTTTTACTTCTGAATATTCAACTGTCGTGGGGATCCAGATTAGAATAGGTATTTTGTATCCCTTCTTGTCGTAAGAGGCGACTAAATGATGCGGTCCTTCAGATAAGACCGTAAAAACCAAGGCCCCGTGTCACAGCAGGTGTGGCACGATAAAAGATCCCTCCCTGCTCAAAAGCTGTGAGCGTCGAGCATAAGCCTAATTGTGCAGTCCTTATCCTGCAATAGTAACGTCTCCATATCAATGAAAGGTTCTCGAAAAGGACGTTAAACAATATACACTCAATCTGTCTACTCAAGTTATATATAATTCATAAGTTCATAACCATTTTTATTGTAGATTTTGAACACGTTATAGCTGCATTGAAGGATGCAGATGTCCCCGACAGCGTTCGAAAGCTATATTGCGAAGTATTACTACAACCAGAAAATATCGTATGCATACAAGACATGCTAACACCAGAGGTACAAAAAGAAATGGTCGATAGAAAATCGATATCAAGCGAAGACAGTCAGAACATCATATATGAAAAGGAGATGACCGGGAGTGATAATGCAGCCATCTTGGTTTTTCTAGACCGATTGTGGAGAAGGAACGAGATGTCGAAATGGATTGAAGATTTATCCCGTATTTTCTCATCAATGAAACACAAAGAGTTATCACAGAAACTGCGTGACTATATCACAAGTAATTCTATTACTAACGTATATACGTATATAGATTGAAGCATTCTCAATAATCATATTAAATTTCTTATACGCTATGATGCCTTGATTTGCAGTTTTCACCTCTCCATAGTGAATGAAAGAAATAAATTTTAAAAAATTCGACCATACTGGTGTTTTTTTTTTTGTTTTTTTTTTTTTTTTATAGAAAAGGATGAAACAGAACCGAAAATAGTCCAAGCCACTCAATTGCAACAAGAGGAACCAAAACGTAACGAGAATAGCGGAGAGCAGAGTACAGACGCCAAATCAAGAAGTGAACTGGATGAGACAGAACTTAAAACAGCATTGGAAATTGACACCATATCAAGTCGAGAAGGGACATGTTCAGGAGAACTCGACATTGAGACAGGAATAAGTTTGTCTTCATCTATTTTAAATTCAGAAACGCATGTCACGCCTGCTGATATCGAAGCAGGGCTGACTGAACCAGTTGAAAGTGCACACGTGCAGGAGACTGATAACGGACCACAAACACCGGTTGGAACCAGTGAATTGACGACTGGTATGGTGGCAAAAATAGAGGCGGAACTGGACGCCACAGTAGAACGTTCTAGACTGCGAATGGAGACAGACCTAACTATTTCGGAAAAAGACGAGAAAGACGCAGACGAAGGTGTTGTTTTAATTTACGAACCTGTGATGAGGAAGCTTACAAAAGAATTTATAACAAAATGGGCATAAAGTACAATGGTTTTTACATTTCCCTTCAATCATTTGCACTTTTCCATAACTTGACTTGCAATACAAAATGCATTTCCAAGAGATAAAGTTTCCTGTGAACTTCTCACCTATACTATTGTTTGAGGACGTGCCTTGTTTTACAAATGAAACCAAAATATCTAAAATATTATCTTCAAAAATGAGGAAATATTTTTATTTCTTCTTATCGCATAATAACACATCTTATAAGAATTGTTTTAATCTGAAAGCGTGTTTATGTTTACAGCAACAGAGAAAGAAGCCTTTCCATTATTAGAGATGAGGGAGTACCAGCTAGAATTAGCGGAACTGGCGATCGAAGACCAAAACACAATACTCTGTGCAGAAACAGGGACAGGAAAAACTTATGTGGCTCTGTATGTAACTCAAGAACACCTCTCCAAGAAAAACGACGGTACAAACTACTTTCATATGACATATCTCATACTTAATGTCCTTCAGATGTAGTTTATATATTTGAAGTAATATTCCTTTCCTAGTAACGTTGAGAGTAAGGCACACCGGAAGTAAGGTACAGTTGTGAAAACATCTATATTGGTGATACTTGAATTCTCTTCTTAAACTTTAGTAGTTGACTTGTTACAGGAGACTGAATCTTATAACGTTACAGCATGTGTTGTTTCCCTGGCTCGAACCAATGAAATAATTTTAGAACTTTACAGCATGTGTTGTTTTCTTGGCTCGAACCAATGAAATAATTTTAGAACTTTACAGCATGTGTTGTTTTCTTGGCTCGAACCAATGAAGTAATCTTATGATATTACAGCATGTGTTGTTTTCCTGGCTCGAACCAATGCCCTTGTGGAGCAGCAGTATGAAATATTCACAAAGTTTCTTTACAATTATAAGGTAAGTACGATGGTTATGAATGTATATGCAATTTCGAACCTTTATTTCTTACTTTTGTCTCGTTCAAAGTCAGGATTTCGCAAATTCTATGGTCGTTATAAAGATCTAATTTGCCAATACAACCTGTCATTGGATCAGACATCGTCTGACTTCTTTCATACCAATTGTTAGGCCGTTCTTGGCACACTGATTTTGTTTACGGGTTACTCCGTTTGTTTGATCGGGATGTGGGGCTTACGGTGGGCGTGTTCGGTCGACAGGGGATGCTTACTCCTCCTAATCACCTGATCCCAGGGGGTTCGTGTTTGCCCAGTTCTCTATTTTATATTCCTTATAGGAGTTATTGGGTTGGTCGCTCGCTGGTTATGATTTTCGCCTTTCCTTTTATAAAATATTAAATGTTTATTTTGCCCTTTTCACGTTGAACTTTAAGGATGAATAACACACCAGGGAAATGTGATATGGCTTGAAAGTGGGGGATGTGTACAATAATATGTTGAAATTGAAAACTTTCAAATTCAACAGATTTAGTGAAAAATAGTTTTAGTAAAAAGCAATCTGGGGAAAAAATTAAAACCCCAGAAGACTCTAACGCATGAAGTACAGGTCACAAGTTGACACGTTAGCCCACAGAGCTACCTAGTTAAGCGATTAGATTTAAAAGGAATAAACATGTATTGTTGATATTTACATTTATCAAAAGGAAATCAACCATTATGATAATGTAGTTCTCCTCATTAAACAGTTTTCATACTTCTCATTTCTAAAGGTTTATTATCTAAAAACGGATAAGACTGCAGCCATGGGACGGAAGTTGACTGCTGCGAAGGATGAGCATCAAGTTTTCTTCATGACTCCACAGATCCTACTGAACAACATGAACAGCAAGCAGATCTCCCTTCCGGATATATCTCTACTGATCTTAGACGAGTGCCATCACACACGGAAGCGAGAACCTTACAACAACGTCATGAAGCAGTACCTGACCTTAAAGCGACAGGGAAAAGATAACTTACCGCAGGTTCAACAGTCTAACAGTTTTGTACTTTGTGAACTCTATATATTTGTAGTATATATTGGTTAAGGACAAGGTAAGTGTTGACCATCTCTTGGCGTTCGTCTGCTATTCGTTGATAACTGTGTTCCACGAGATCCAGAAGAGGTCTTCTTACTTTTTGGATCGTTTCAAATTTTTTATAAATGGTCATCATGCTTTGTCAGAAAGAAGTACTGTTTATCTGACAAGAAGGCTCAAATAAGCTATCCGGATCGAAGTATTTCCATTTGTCTTTTTACTTGTTTACTTGTTGAACTTTTTAAAACCCACCAGACTTAACACACAAAAAATCCTCATGCAGAGGGAATTCAATTCTATTCAATTAAAGGTCCATGTTCCTTTCAAAGGGGGGGGGGGGGTGATTTTAGAATTGAGATAAATTATTGGATTTCAAAAATATTCTCCTTAAAACCATTTGACCAAGAAACATTCGCAAACTTTCAGGGAGCTTCCTAACGTAGAGTAGATTCAAAGGAGAGACAAAATAGGGTTTAAGGCGTTGCAACGGACCGTACCATGAGAAAAGTCTTTTAAAATTGTCAAGAGAACCACAAAAGGTCCTTTTTTACGCTAGCCTTTGGTCTAAAAGGACTGGAGTCCTCAAATGACATAACACGTTTCTAACTATAACAGGCATTCAGAATCCCGTGGTTTATAATTTCTTCTTGCAGGTCTATCACTCGATAAGTTGAATTATAACATTAATAAATCAATACGCAAGCGTTCCTCATGTTCGCAGTTGTACGCCATGACCCCCGTGGGACAGGATGGAACCACATTAAGGATTGCATGGTTAGGAAAACGGTAAAACCTTTCCCCCCAGACTCATAAGGCTACAAAATATATCACCATGCAAGCATCGTTAATAGATTCAGTTTCGTTTAAACAAAGTCTCTGTAACCACTCTTGGTAGTTTTAGATTTTGCATTACCACATGTAGTTTCTTAATTTCGGAGTCTTTGTATAAAGAGCTATGGGTGACTCAGATAAGTGTTGCGACACAACCAATTATCCTTTGTCATACAAACGTGTTGTAACCTTTTGAATGATGTAAATTCTGATTTGACCACATCTTTTTTTAGTTCGGCTGAGACAAAATCCCAGAATGAAAGCATACACAGTCATTGTACAAATGCCCCCTCCCTGGTGGTCTCGAAGATAACTTTTTAAAACATTTCAACTTCCAAAATGTTCACCATGGGCTTTAATTGGTAAAGATAAAATCGATTTTTACTCTGAAGCGAATTCGTACATGTATTTAGTTTTTATATTTGGATAATTTTAGTCACATAGAAACGAATGACTGTCATGGCTACTGATGGGCTGTGACAAAGTCACGCTAGTCTCCAGATCTGCTGCGTGTCCCGTACATGTATATATAGCTGCTGATTGTCTGTGACAAAGTCACGCTATTCTCCAGATCTGCTGCATGTCCCGTATATATGATTGGTAACTCTTGTAGTTCTGTACAACTATTGTTTATCGTTGGAACAACCCAGTTCAAACAAGACCACTATGTCTTTTTTGTCAAAATCGATTTCTCCTCCCAAAGGACTATTATGGCTGTATCATGTTATTTATCAGAGGATTCGGTATTCAAAGAAGGCAAGATATATCCCTTATATAACCAGAATAGCTCAATTGGCTAGTACAAAACATACCCCATAGACAGAACAGCTGCATGTCTAATATTCATAACTGAGATAGATGTTGCTGTAGCAGTCTCGAAGAAAATTGATACTTTTTGAAGTGATTTGAATTAACATTATAGCTAATGTGTTTCTGATGGACTGACTTGGCTTGTTTTCAATCGACGTACATATGTATATACTACGCATTATTCAGATATACATTTGATAGCTTTCTTCGTAAAAATCTATTCTCAGTGGTATCGATATACCCTCTTTACGAAGTTGCTATCAAGTGTTATTTCATATCCCATTTGAGGATCTGTTACTTCTATAGAGACGTCGTCAGCAGTTTACATGGAGTGACGTCAGCAGTTTACGTGGAGTGACCTATTATAGAGACGTCGTCAGCAGTTTACGTGGAGTGACGTCATCAGCAGTTTACGTGGAGTGATCTATGAATGGGGCTCAAAGCCGTGGCAGAGACGGTTCTTTATCGTTTCAATGTCTACCGTGACACGTGACCTCTATTTTCGGTTTATATCTGAGAGCCACTTGACTTTCACGTTTAATGTCGGGTACTTGGCAAAGGAACGGTCACTACGTAAGCATCTTAGTTTTGACGCGATTGTGGGATGAAAAATCAAACTTGAGAAGCGGGTGTAATAACCACGTGACTTTCCACGCCCTATTGTTTGTCTGATGTCAATCACAAAATGCCCTGCATTTATCTAGTTCAAAGGTAAGAGAATGATAATGCATTAATATTAAAATGTAAAACCTTCAACACTGAATGTGATAAAATATGTTCTATAATCTATTACCCTCCAAAATACCATGCATCGAAATAACCTCGTTTTAGAATACTTGATGAATGATTCTGTTGTATGCTACACCAGAGAAAATTGATATAGATGAAAAGTAGAGAATATGTACAACAATACCTTGAAATTGAAAACTTACTTTATTTAGTCAAAAAATGCAGTTTTAGCAGAAAGTAATCTGAAAAGAAAAATTAAAACCCCTGCTGGACTCGAACCCGCAATCTACAGTTTAGCTGTCGACGTGCTAACCTACTGAGCTAGAGGAAGAATTTGTAAATAAATAGACAAGTATTGCTGATATTTATATTTTCATCCATGTTTTAAAAGGAAGTCAGCCATTATTACGATATAGAGTACCTCCTCAACAGTTAATACTATTTTTAGGTGTTGGGACTAACTGCTACTATTGGAGTCGGTAAATCTAGTACATTAGATGGAGCCGTTTCACATATACTGAGTGTATGTGCAAGTCTGGACGTATTTGAAATATCAATGGTCAGGAAGAACAGAGAGGAACTAGAAAGCCATGTGTCCATCCCAAAGCGAGGCATGTTTGTTTGTTTTTTTGTTTTTTGTTTTGAAAGAAATGATTAAATTCACCTGAATATTCATTTCAAACCATACTAATGAAAGGTAAAGATAACGAACAGGGATTAATCTCATAAATCCTATAAGCAATACAAAATAGATAGTTGGGCAAACACGGACCCCTGGACACACCAGAGGTGGGATCAGGTGCCTAGGAGAAGTAGGCATCCCCTGTCGACCGGTCACATCCGCCTTGAGCCCTATATTCTGATCAGGAGTTATCTGTAGTCAAAATCAGTGTGCCAAGAATGGCCTAACAATCGGTATGAAACACGGTATGAAACACGTCAGACAGCATTTGACCCAATGATCACTGGTATTAAACTGATGATAGTAACAATCGTTACTATCATCCCAAGATGGCGGAAGGAAATTCCGGAAAGACCACGTTTACTTATTATATCTATTTGTATTGTATATTTGCGAATGATATGTAGGTAAGAAATATCATACACTAGCAACAATTACGATCAGGTGTTATTTTATCTTTTATACGGCTCATATGAACAGAAAATTTGTCGTTGAAAAAAACAGCGAGGATGATAGTAACGAAAGTTCTTACGTTACTATCATCATTCATTTCGTAATTCATATACTCACTATTCTGTGTAGTAATTCATATACTCACTATTCTGTGTAGTAATTCATATACTCACTATTCTGAGTAGTAATTCATATACTCACTATTCTGTGTAGTAATTTATATACTCACTATTCTGTGTAGTAATTCATATACTCACTATTCTGTGCAGTAATTGATATACTCACTATTCTGTGTAGTAATTCATATACTCACTATTCTGTGTAGTAATTCATATACTCATTATTCTGTGCAGCAATTCATATACTCTTTATTCTGTCTAGTAATTCATATACTCACTATTCTGTGTAGTAATTCATATACTCACTATTCTATGTAGTACATGTAATTCATATACTCACTATTCTGTGTAGTAATTCATATACTTTTCAACACTATACACGACCATTCCTCACGATAAATTAAAGACTAGACTTTTTGACATCATAGACAGTTGCTTCTTCAACAAAAACGGAAAACGGAAATATTCATATCTAGTGATCAGTCATTCAAAAACTTACTTTGTTAAACACCACTCTGATTCCACGCACAAGTACTCTGAAGTTGAAATAAAAAAATATGCTAGAGTTTCTCATTGACAATATCTTCGTGGTCTTTGGTGATCAGGTCTTCCAACAGTCTGTTGGAATTCCCATGGGCACGAATTGTGCTCCTTTGTTAGCTGACCTGTTTTTATATTCATATGAAGCAGAATTTATTCAAAAACGTCTACGTGAGAAGAAAAAATCTCTCGCTGTGACCTTCAATTCGACTTTTAGATATATCGATGACGTTTTGTCTATTAACAATGATAGCTTTCATTCATATGTCGATTTGATATATCCCTGTGAGCTCGAAATAAAGGACACCACAGAGTCGTCCACTTCTGCTTCATACTTGGATATATTATTGAAAGTAGACATTAACGGCAAACTGACAACTCAACTGTATGACAAACGGGATGATTTCAGCATCTCCATCGTCAACTTCCCACATTTATGTAGCAATATTCCATTATCACCTGCATATGGTGTTTATATATCTCAACTGATTCGATATGCAAGAGCTTGTTCTGGGTATAGTAAGTTTTTAAATCGAGGTAAGCTACTGACAAACAAGTTGATGGTACAGGGATTTCAACAGTCTCGATTGAAGTCAGCATTTCGCAAATTCTATGGTCGTTATAACGATCTAGTTCGTCAATACAACCTCGCATTGGGTCAAATGCTGTCTGACGTGTTTCATACGGATTGTTAAGCCGTTCTTGGCACACTGATTTTGACTGCGGATAACTCCGTTTACCTGATCAGGATATGGGGCTCACGGCGGGTGTGACCGGTCAACAGGGGATGTTTACTCCTCCTAGGCACCAGATCCCACCTCTGGTGTGTCCAGGGGTCCGTGTTTGCCCAACTATCTATTTTGTATTGCTTGTAGGAGTTATGAGATTGATCACTGTTCGTTATCTTCACCTTGCATACTCACTATTCTGTGTAGTAATTCATATACTCTCTATTCTGTGTAGTAATTCATATACTCACTATTCTGTGCAGTAATTCATATACTCATTATTCTGTCTAGTAATTCATATATTCACTATTCTGTGCAGTAATTCATATATATGTACTCACTATTCTGTGCAGTAATTCATATACTCACTATTCTGTGCAGTAATTCATATACTCAATATTCTGTGTAGTAATTCATATACTCACTATTCTGTCTAGTAATTCATATACTCACTATTCTGTGCAGTAATTCATATAATCACTATTCTGTATAGTAATGCATATACTCACTATTTTGTGTAG
>NC_079172.1:67603598-67688598 GCF_947568905.1 Ostrea edulis | reverse complement strand
ATCGGATCCTTCTTCCTAGAGAACTCTATTGTTAAAACAAACACCTCCTTTGCCATAATTTGCTGGAAATGTCAGGCATTTGCAGTGATGGGCCGTGACGTCAGAATCTTTACAGGACAACACAGAGTTGTTCTGGATCTCGCCTTTCAAGATCGATGTGATTTCGAAGAAACAGACGAGGCATCGCGATTCAAAAAGAGAATTATTCATTGTAAGGGATGCAAGACAAAATGGGGCACAACCTTCAGTGTGGACGACATTGAAGTTCCGGTCTTGAAAGTGAAGGCCCTTCTCTTTGTTCCTGGGTATACTGGTGGAGATTTGGCGGAATGGAAGGAAAGAAAACGATTCAAGAAGTGGGGAAAAGTGGAATTCGATATCAAGAAGGTGAACAAAGCTCAGTTGATTGAGATTTTTAACCAGCTGAAGCAGGACACACTTCCATCTGAAGGAGAAGTTTAAGAAAATGACGATTTTGGATGTTTCCTTGTTGAGAGCAGTAGACTGAAACACAGAAAATACTTATTGATTGAGTAACCTCGACTGAATGTTATTTTCTTGTTGACAGCATGTTTTTCATTATTAGAATACAGTTGTATATTGTGGCCAACAGCTTGATAGTACAAATAAATCATAACAGTTTATCCAGGTATTTATTACGGTGCTTTGAAAAAGAACAAAGTAATATGATTAACGTGCATGTGCTGTTTTTATCGCTTAATACTTCTTAGTATTTCTCTAATATCAAAATGGATTGAATGGCTTACGATTTCATTTGTGTGATATAGTAAAGAAATGATAATGAAGATGTATTACAATGTAATCAATATTCTCATCCTGTGACATATATTCGAATTTGATTCCACTTTTTTGGCACGCTGTTTTTGGCTATATTTAGCTCTAAAACTTCTTTGTTATTTCGGATTTCAAACATTTTGGTTGAGCATCACTGAAGAGACATTATTTGTCGAAATGCGCATCTGGTGCTTCAAAATTGCTACCGTATAAGTTTTACATTATGACCCCTGGGTCGAGGCCTCTGCTGGTGGACTGTTAGTCCCCGGGGGTCTCTACAGCCCAGTAGCTAAGTACTTCGTTACTAGCTTGAAAATGCGGATGTATATTTAATTGCTGTTATAAAATTTAGAAATTCATTTCAAAATTAAGGATTATCTTCCTCATGCATAGCTCTTATCCTTAGACGAATTTGATTCCACTTTTTTGGCACGCTGTTTTTGACAGTTTTGTTTTTTCAACTTAATGTACTGTTGCATTATCTCAATGTACAGGTTTTAAATCTTGAAAGCAAGAGAAATCCATAAAACACACAAAACGTTTTTGGAATTCAACAGTAATGAAGAAAGGCGAATCTTTCATACACATTTACACATAAATATCAACCATTTCCTGATGAAGTTCTCAACAATTTATCATCTCTGGAGATCATAACTCCAGTGTGAAATGACACTTAATATCCTTTTTTATAATATTTCTCAACTTGCAAATCAAGACGTTTTCTTTAACAGTAAACATTACGTTTCATCCTTTTCACACAATTTATATGAATGCTGAAAATGGTAGATCCCTTTAATAAATGTTTTAAAATATATCTAACGGCATATCCTCTTTTGGGGTCAAAATTTAAATGGTATATCCAGGGGTCCGTGTTTGCCCAACTCTGTTTTGTATTGCATATAGGAGTTGTGAGATTGATCACTGTTTGTTATCTTCACCTTTCATGAGAAAGACATATTTCCTGATAAAATGTTAATCTCACTAGATGCACTACAAGCGGAATCATTTTAGGACAGGAACCAAAAGTTTTAATCTTTTTCATACACTTGTCATCTCTGCATTCTCAACACCTCGCCTATCTTCCACTAATTCATCCTCCGAAACATCTGAGAACAAATCCAGATTATTTTCAAATTTTGACTGTGCCCGCGCCGGCTATTTTGTTTTTCCATATCTAGTATATGGCTTAAAATGTCATCTATAGCTGCATCGACACCTCCTCGGGATCTCTGTATTTTGATTGAGTTAGAATTATATTTCTCTATCCAATGAGGACACCCACACTCATCAACGTTTACATGGGAAGTAGATGAGTTATAGATCATTTAAATCTGAATTTACCTGGTACAATACACCTGTTTCTTTACCCTAATGTTGTTGTGTATTGAAATATCAGTCTCGAGACAATCAAGTGCATTACATAATAACCATCACCTGGGACCGTCTATTGAGTTAACAATAAAGAAAATGTTTAAAAGTAAGATAAAGTCTTTAAACTGTCCATTCTGTGAGGGAAATACTATTATCGGCACTTGGAGCCTCGAATAGTTCTTTCTCTAACAGAATGGACAGTTTTCGGACATTATCCTTTACTTAGAGAGAGTTTGGTAAATCTGAAATAACAAAATGTTTCTCAAATCTACAACATCAAACATATGACTTTTCAATGCTGTACCCGATTATTCCTCACGATAAATTAAAGACTAGACTTTCTGACATCATAGGCAGTTGCATCTTCAACAAAAATGGAAAAGGGAAATATATCTAGAAATCGGTAGTTCAAAAACTACTTTGTTAAACACCATTCTGTTTCTACACACAAAAACTCTGATAATGATATTAAAAGATGCTGGGGTTCCTCATTCTCATGAATTCATTTGTTAGCTGACCTGTTATAATATTCTTAAGAAGCAGGATTTATTCAAAAGCTTCTACATGACATGAAAAACTTTCTTGCTGTGACCATCATCTCGACATTTAGATATATCGACAACATTTTATCCATTAACAATAATCTTTTTTATAGATGTATGTCGATTCGATAATCCCAGTGAACTCCAAATAAAAGACACCACAGAGTCCTCCACATCTGTTCTTTGTACTAAGATATTTCATTGAAGATAAATGTTTACGGCAAATGAACAACTCAACTTTATGACAAACGGGATAACTTTAGCTTTTCTATCCTCAACTTTCCATATTTATGTAGCCATATTCCATTATCACCCGCATATGGTGTTTATGTCTCTCAACTGATTCGAATCACAAAAACTTATTCGGTGTATGATCAGTATTTACATGGAGGCTGGCTACTGACAAACAATTTGACGTTACAGGGTTTTCAACAGTTTCGTTTAGATCCAGCTTTTTGCAAATTATATGATCGTTATAACGATCTAGTTTGCCAATACAACCAGTCATTTGATCAAATGCCGTCTGACATGTTCCATACCAATTGTTAGGCCGTTATTTAAACAATGATCTAGACAACGGGTTACGCAGTTTACCTGATCAAGATATAGGACTCATGGCGGGTGCCACCGATCTACAGGGGATGCTACTCCTCCTAGGCACCTGATCCCACCTCTGGTATATCCAGGAGTTATGAGATTGATCAATGCTCGTTCTCTTCACCTCTTTGCTAAAAACTGTTACCATGATAATCAATAAAAACTGTTACCATGATAATCAATAAAAACTATTACCATGATAATCAATAAAAACTGTTACCAAACTGTTACCATGATAATCAATAAAAACTGTACAATGATAATCAATAAAAACTGTTACCATGATAATCAATAAAAACTGTACAATGATAATCGATAAAAACTGTTAATAATGATAATCGATAAAAACTGTTACCATGATAATCAATAAAAACTGTTACAATGATAATCAATAAAAACTGTTACAATGATAATCAATAAAATCTGTTACAATGATAATCAATAAAAACTGTTACAATGATAATCAAACAATTTAATATGAACAAAATAAAACGAAGATAGCTGGAGATACTGATAATTCAACAAAATGGTGGCGCCAATTCGGTTCACGGAACTTTCAGTGAAAGCATGGAGATATCTCTTTTCTTATGCTGATTTTGTCTTTTTCTTTTCACATACATTGCATAGGATCAAATAATCATACGAACCTACATAATTACCTTCTATTTTTCATAATACTAGACATTTACACATGTTATAAAATCGAAGTTCAGCATTCATTGAGTATTAATTAAATTGCCGACGATTCGGACGAGTTGTCTCGCTTTGTACATGTGTCATATTGTGATTGTGTTTACTTCAGACCAGTAAATTCATAAAGACATAACACATATAGAAATGTACATACACTCTATGCTGAACAGAATTCTAATATGCAGCATGGACTTTTCTCTGACGATTTGGGAATAATATGCTTTAAATGGTATTCTTTATTTCTAATACCACAGCTTTGCTCCAAAAGCATTATTCTTTCAATACAAGTTGTCACATAATATATATTCTACTAATGTAATGTCAATATTAATACCGTTTTTAAGTTTATCTTTCGAGTTTTCATGCTGATATTTCAGATCCATGTATTCAATCGAAATTACCTTAAAGAACACGACGCCGGACATTTGCAATGAACGAACATGAAACACATTCAGGATTTTCCTATCCCCGTGAACAAGATAATCAAAGTACTTGAAATACCGAAAGCCGTTTGTATCTTATGATGATCAGTAACTCTAGTGGCAATAACAGTATGGATTATAGATATTTGTCCATTCAATTGTTCCCGATGTAATGACTAATGGTTATATCATAATTAATTATCTCACTAGTTAGAATGTTTTGTATTCGAAACACAAGATGTTCGACAACAGTGATGACCGGTGACGGTAGCTCAGTGGTTAAACCGTTCGCTTCGTGACCGGGAGGTTGCTGGTTCGAGCACCGTTCGTGTCTTTGGGGGCGTACGACCTTAGACGTAAAAATAAGCAGTGATTGCTGCTTCACCAATCGACATTTTGAAGTGTAAGTTGTAGGTGTTTAAGATTGAGACTTTAAAGACCGAGGTCCCATATCGTGGCAAGCCCTGGCACAATAAAGAACCTCCTCTGCTACGACCCCGAGCGTCTTAAGTCGTGGTATTTCACCTGCAGTTGGTGATGTTTCACTATGAGAATAAAATTCTAGAAAGGACACAAACAAACAACTGTCAATTCTTTTTCACACACTTAAAGGATACATCGCATGTTTCTAAACTTTTTTATATTTTCAGCAAAAATAATTCTTTTCATGCCTAAAACTACTTTAAATGTGTTTTAAAATATGGAGTGTCATCAAGGTCAAAGGGTGCATTGACTGTTCCATTTAACGTATCAAATGGGTCAACCAGATGATATTTTATATCTTAATTCTAGTTTATAATTTTGATAATGCATATAAATATAAACATTAAAATGCCTTTCTTTGTTGTTTTATCGGGTGCGTTTGCATTTGTTCTGCAATGCTACCTACCTTCATCACCCGATGAAACAACAAAGAAAACATTTTATTGTTTAGATATATGTAGTTACTAGATTAGTGTACATATTTCTGTAGGGCTTCATAGAATACGGATTTTACTCCAGAATGTTACTGACACATTGTCAACGTGTTGTCCCTTCCTATTGACATGCTTTATCACTGTTTTGTTTTGCAAGTGACTAACACTGATATTGTCATCTATACTTTTATCAGTGTTTTGTTTGGCTACTGATTTATTTTATTAGTGTTTTACACGCCCGATGGCAAGTTTTTCATTAGTGTTTTGTGCGGCTATTGATATTCTTTATCAGTAGTTTGCATGATAAATGATATCTTTGATTAGTATGAAGTGTTTTATGCTGTTGTGTAGAGATATGTTTATGTTTCACTCTGTTAACTTTGAGTGTGTATTAGTGAGATGCATTGTTGACATGATTTATTAATGTTTTGTTTTACACTACTATGGAGACTATTTTATTAGTGTTTTACACTACCATGGAGACGATTTTATTAGTGTTTTACACTACTATACTACTATTGACATTGATAAGTGTTTTACTCTGTAATTTCATGTTTTATCAGACTTATTGTACTACGCACTTTCGTGCATGTTTCTTTAGTGTTTTGCGGGGTTTTTTCTTCCGTTTTAAAGTAGCGTTTTACACTGTCGACTTTATGTCCGTAATAAAATTTTACACTGCTGAAAACGTATTCATACTAGTATACCGGTCCCCCGAAACCAAAGAGGTCCATTCAATATTAGAGAAATAGCTTTTATGATTTGGGGGATCATAAATTTGCTATTTTCCGAATTATCCATACTTCAACTGTTTTATGATAGTTTGCCGAAGCAATGGGAAAAAGATTCTTTATCAGGCACCATTTTGACATTGGCCAAATCCTTCACACTTCCGACCTCACATGAGTTCGAAGTTTTGTTTGTTTGTTTTTTATACCGTCTTGATGGCTGTTTTAATGTTAGAACTTGATTTATTGTAGATCAAATAATCAATTGTAGAGCTTGATCAAAACTTCCTTCCATCATCATTACAGTTGATATATTATGACGTCTTCTAATAACATTTACGTCACAGATCTCCGGATTCTTAGAATGATCCACCCACTGAGCATTTTGATTGGTTAAGAATAGCAATGAATATTAATGAGGAAGTAGTCCCAGAGAGTAGTACGGATTTTGCAGGGTGTAGTCCTCAGATAGGGAAGAATAGTGTATTTTCAGGGAAACAGACCGTTTTATCGTATTACTTTTACATAGAGAAAATATTAGTAAAGGTATAATGATAAAATCTGCATGTTTACAATAGACTGCAAACTTCAGTACCGTTGTCTTGTTCAGAAGAACTGTTTGTTTTTCTCTCCTAATTACGTGAGTGTGACAGTTATATGGTCTGACTGGGAGCAGTTTCAAGCAGACAAGTAGATGTGTATAACAGAGTTATCAATAATAATCTACAATGTATCATGATGCCGTACGTTACAATGTTGTCGATAAAAGCTACATGCCCCGATTCACGTGCTTTATATGCTTTTAGGATGCGTGTAAATTATTGAATATCCTATTCTTCCGTGAAAACTGATCTTTGGTGTAATGAAATGCAAAATTTACACAGGGTGAAATTTTCAATAAAGTAATATTTTATTGCTCTCCTGTTTTTGAATGTACGCCATATATAAACTAAATAGTTTGGAATCAAACAGAAAGCGTGAATCGAAACTTCATAACCCATGATTGGTAATTCTGGAGGTGTGACGAAATTCAAAGATATTTTTTTTTTTTTTTTTTTTTTTTTGAAATTCAAAGATATGATAATTCACAGATACGAGGACAAACATCAAATGTTCGGCAGCTCGCACTTTACCGTCTCCGCACACGTAGGCTGTCGATTTTAATTTCCCCTCCAGATTTTAACTAGTGATGATTGCACGTAAAATGTAACAACCCGGAAACTCTGTAGATCTTGACTTCCGGTTTTGCTCCGTTCCGTTCCGGGCGTACTCTGAGGGAAGCCACCAATCAAACGTAATTTTATTTTATAACAACGAGCTGCCGGGTGTAACAGCAATTACAAGCCGTTTGAAGACGAAACACGGCACAAATGCAAGAGAGCTCCACGGTTTATCGATACCTTTATGCAAGTATATAACAGTTTATGCATCTCCCATTGCCTACCGACACGAGCAAGCTGACATTGATCACCGTTTGAAGTAAAGAGAGTATCATTCTCGTAGGCCGGAGCAGCACCGCCATCCGTAAAAGGGAGAAAAATGGCCCGAGGAGAATCCGTTCGCTCTGTAAAGATAAAAACACGACAAGGTCGAGCGTTTACATCTCTTGGTTTGATCATGATTGGAAGTTTGACGTTGAAAGAGATCGACATGTTACTGAAAACACAAGACGTCGATCAGGAGATTGAACAAAAGTCACCCCCCAACATAATTTCCTCCAATCTCCTTGTAATTGTATCGATATAGCGCAATTATAGATTCATTCGTGCGATAAAGAGGACTGGTGGGGACGGAATCGGTTATGAATTATCGGTATAAATATTAAGTGCCTCGTGTGAGGCTGAAATCCTGGAACCGTCTCTGATTCACTTCTCGATATGCACGCTAATCTTCAAAACCAATCACGCTCTGAAAGGTACGGAACACGGCGCGGGACCGATCCGTGAAAGCGCCGTCTCGCGGCCTCGTGCTGCGGGTACAGTGTCGGGAAACCAATGTGACCATTTGTAGATTTATCATGTAAGGAAGCGGTCATGTCACGCTTCTGAAATACCCATTAATCGATCGCTTTTGTTCAAAAACGAAATTTATTGTTTAAATGAAATTTAAGATAGTAATTTTTGGAGATGACCTGATCTTATGATATTCCTTTCAAGGAACTGATGTCTGCTCATTTTGTCACCGTTATTCCATGTTCTGTGTAATTGGGTTTTTGAAATTATGTTTTTTTATCTTATCAAATTACTGCAAAGATTTAACTGGAAACACATTCCACTATCAAATATATGTGACATCGTTTATCTAATATTTTGTTTCTTTTACTTTTGTTAAGGTAGCTCATTACACTAAAAATTTTATTTAATGGCTCGTTAAAACACCTTTTATATGAAGTATGAGTCCACCATCGAAAGAGTGATACAAGCACTCAATTATTTTATATGAAATTTTTTTGCTGTGATTGGGTGGATGATATGAATATCTAATAAAACATGCTTAAATGATTCAGATATAAACGTTCTAATTTTATAGAAAAAAAAAATATTTATGAAAATTGAAAATGTTATTTGTTTATAGATTTTAAATCTATGAATAAAATCTTCGAAAAAACATATTTTCATGTAAATTCAAAAATAAATTTTAATTTGCACCAAGAGGGAAAAAAATGTATAGTTAGAAAAATCATGGCAGGCAGGCTTTAAGGGGAAAGTTGTGCGGATCTAATTTAACCTGTTGATCCATGCTGCCCATTTATTTAATGAGAGAGCTCGGACAATGACTGTTAGCAGTTTGTGTACTGGTAAAATAAACAAGATCGTCCTGAAACTCTGTGACTTTATCGCATATATTCCACTCCTTTAAATCCTGAATCCACCAAAGGATGTATTTTAGAATTTAATTACGAGCTTGTGAATCCACGCCTACTCTTTGAATAAATTTTGTATAGATCTATTCAATTCTCATCAATTCATCTTGTTGATGAGCAAACAAGACAACTGTAAATTTTCATAATTTTCCACAATAATTGAAATACATTTGAAATGTATATTGAATACAATTAAGTGACAAGTTCCGACTGGTCGCGGTTGCTGAGTGGTAGAGCGTTCGCTTCGTAAACGGGAGGTCGTGAGTTTCGAGCCCCGCTCGTGCCATGGCCTCTTCAAGATTTGAGAGATATCAACCCGAATCAACTCACCGTCACACTTGATAATAAGATGACGTCATATGGACACCCGGACCATTACGATGACGCAGTTATGACTATTCTACTGCTGTCTCAGCTTGTTGGTGGACACACCCATCAGATAATTACGTAAGAATTACAGGCACTCCTAGAAAGGTACTGGTGAATATACAGTGTATGGTGAATTTTATAATTTTATTTGTTTGTTATTTGTTTTATGTCTCTTCGAGAATTTTTCACTCATATTAAGACGTCACCAGCTGTAGGTGAAGTGTTTCAAATTTACGACCATGCTGCCTGACGCTCCAGGCCGTAGCAACGAGGGTTCTTTAATCGTGCTCACGCCTTCCGCGACACGGGACCTCCGTTTTTAAGGAGGAATGCTACATCACAAAAATTGATGTGGACGAAAAGTGAAAGATATGTGCAATAATATTTTGAAATTGAAAACTTTCAAATTTACTTTATTTAGTCAAAAAATGAAGCTTTAGTAGAAAGTAATGTGAATTTAAAAAAACCAAAAAACTGCTGGACTCGAACCCACTGAGAAGCTCAGTAATGGACGTGCTAACCTACTGAGCTTCTCAGCTAGGCAATGATATTTGAAATGGATAGACAAATATTGCTGATATTCATATTTTCATTCCTGTTTTAAAAGGAAGTCAGCCATTATGACGATGTAGAGTACCTCCTTAACGTCATCCGAAAGACCCGCGACTCTCGTTTAAGGAGCAATCACTACGTATTAAACGTATTATATTTGACATGTTCATGGTACATGTACGAACAGGGCTTGAACCCAAGAGAGAATGCTATATAGCTTGTAACTAAGTGCATTTCAGATTTCACAAACCAATAAGACTAGTCTCCTTTCTTCCTTCCTCGCCATTGTTTAATTCACGGTAGCTTTTAGTAAGTCACAGCCGCTTTTCCTGACACGCATCCTTGTACTGTAGAAGTATTGTACAGAACGTAATCCAAATTCAAATCAATGTTGATAGTACTGAGTAAAAGAAACTGTTTTAAATGGGGGAAATTGAAATAAGTAAAATGGAGCTCTGCATACTAAATATCATTATACATGTACATATAGCACCTGCGCAACCGCAGCTAAAAAAAATTCAACATTTAGTGGGTTATTGTTTCTTAACAGCTTTAGTAAAACTAACGAGAAAGCGTGACGTTATTGCGTAATGGTAAGGGAAGAGTAGCTCTATGACACACCACAATACACCCTCTCTAGTTGAGGAGATACCCGTTTCACTAGGGTCAGATTTGATGCCCAAGACATTCTCGAGGTTTGATTTTAAGTCCCTCATTTCAATAAAACTGAAAGGTAAATTCCAGTTTTATGCGCTGGATGCGAACTTTGGAGCGAGGTGAAACTTAGTCTGATGCCATCAAAGTGTCAACGGAGATGAAGATCCTTAATTTGGCCATTGTTTGGTACAATCCTGGCGATAGAGCGGGGTAGATTTGAACCGTAAACTTTTTAAAGAAATTCAATTCCGCTCCTCTTTATTACAATTTTATATACTTTTTATGGCGTTTGGGTTGAAATTGAATATGTGATATAAGAAATAAATGAAAAATGTCAAAAAATACTTGATAATCATAAAAACATCTCGATGACACATATAGTGGGGTCGTAGATTGCGCTTTCTTCATACATCATCCCGGATATTTGATTCATAAATTTTAAATTGAAGTCATAAACTACGAAATCTTGACAAATTTAATCACTAGCAACTGTGCCGTGATGGTTTGTGTTGTAGTCCATGTACGGACTTTTTATAGAATCCCGGGACTTTTTCCAGCTGCTCTCTCAGTTTTCAAATTTATTTTGTGATCATAATGACAAGGAAATTTGAAGAGCTGTTTAAAAGTAATCTCTATTGACTCTACAAATTAAAACAAAACAAAAATAATATTTGACATGAAGAAAAATAATAAAAGAAAATCATTATTTGTAATATTTTTTCAGTACGGTCATAAATATAGTTTAAGATTCTACGTAGAGGATTGTCAAACCGATCCGTAAACAACAGAAAATCCATATCAAGGAGATGTATGATATGTGTGAATATTCCTCGCATTCATGTATTTTCTTATTTTCAGAATGACCACTGTCGGTTTATAAAATATCGTAATACATGTACGAACTTAAAAGTTTAGAAGCCGACATGCAAGTGTTGAATTATTTGCTTTTAGAAAGAAATTATAATGATTAGATGTATACAAGAAGGATATGCTTATATTAGTAAAATTACAACACCCCTGTCTTGGTGGATACAATACAACAGCAAGCACCTGCTGTACTACTCGGTATGGAATTCTCTATCTGATTTAGAATGTCTCGCTATTCGGGAATAAATGTGTGTAAAACTTTGGAGTATAATATTGATTAATTAAGCTTAATAGTACTTGTGCAAATGCGTGTACTCCATAAGGTTTTTGTAGAAAGAGGTATCATGGAAAACTACAGTAGCTCACAGAAACATAGAAAATGATTATAACCAAGATCATTTTAAGAAAAATTGTCATATTCTTTGAAAATAATGGCCTATCAATTCAACATTGAAATTTGTGTTTTGCAAAAAAAAGTAAACTGTTTTTCCCCATAAAAATCATAGGTATATAAGTATGTAAAAGAACTGTCTATCGATTATCTAAATTCACTTTTCAATTTTTGTAAGAGTGGATAACTCTGAAAATAATTTAGCTTGTATGAAATTGAAAGATTTAAGCCATGATGGACAATGTGAATTCGTGCTATGTCATCGATTTAAAATCTATTTAACTCTAGATATCATACATCGAATACCTCAAATTTCAAACAGGAAGACTTTTGAAATAAACTTAAAAACTACCCGCATTTTCAAAATTCCTTCTGTAATTATAGAAAGTGCATTTTTTCACATTCGATTGCTCCAAAATCATAATTTTTAAGAGTTGTATTTTTTTTCTTCAGAAAGCGTTTTCTGATACTTTGCAGCTGCTTCCTCGATGGGATTCATTCTTAAAACGTCATGGAGTCTATACATAATTATATGTAATAAACGATGATTAGACAATATTAAATAGAATGTATCAGAGAGGCAACACAAAGCGTACAGACACAACACACGATACAGAAAGAAATATAGAGCATTCATAAACTGTCGACAGTGTGAGAATGGATGATTAAAGAAATGTCAATGAAGTGTTACAAAAATGTCTTTTAGAGTACCAAAGACGATAAACTATGTCTTCATTGGGTGTCTCAAACATACTAGCCATGTGATATATATATATATATATATATATATATATATATATATATATATATATATAAAACACTATAACACGAATTTATGCCTAGTGTTCAAAGAAGATACATTTGTCTATACTGATTTATGACACTTCGAATTAATAAAATGAGAATATTTGCTTATTTCATTCAAATTATATAATACAGTAGAAAACATGTGCACAAAGATGATAAAATATTCCGTTCTGATATTTGGTGTTGCAGATTTGATATCTTGTGTGATTTTTATTTCAATTTGACGAGATAGGTGAGATAGATTTATTCCATTCTGTAAACAGACGATGTCGATATTTTCGTTACTATCACACATTCACCTGAGGTTAAGAATAAATGATGCAGGCTTTGTTATGACACCGTTGAATATTTTTGGTGTCTTAGATTTTCAAATACGAACCAATAAAGAAATGTGTTTCATCTTATGTAGTATTTGCACTTTATTCATTAAAATGACAATACTTTGAATTTTGTGGAATAACTAGCTGTGTAATACATTAAAGATAAAATGTTTCAAATAACCAGAGTAGAATAGTAAATCTATTGAAAACTAATAAAAGAAAACACATTAAAAAAAACCAATGAGCCACAATATTGATCCTAGTAGATGTTCAATTTACATACAGACATAATAAAGCATTTTATTTTTCAGTATTCATTTGCACATTGTATTTTAAAACTTGCAAAACGGCAATTAAAGTACCATTTGGTTTTTTCCCCCTTACGTTTAAACTGAGTCATTAAAATTGACGGAGACTTTGTACAAAGAGTTCCCTGAACAGCGCCCCCTCCCGTTTGCACTGGAAGAAATCCGTGTTATCCCAAGATCTTTCTCTGTAATTATTATAAATCAGATTAATAATTTCCCTCAAATCCCGGACGAGTGGATTAAACTTTAGAAAAAAGATGTTGTTTGGTCATGGACCCACCGAGACGTGAAATTCGTAACCCTAAAGAGGACGCCCATTTCACTTAAGAATCGGTCAACCGGAACTTGTCTCATCAGCATAAATTACAAAACCACGTCTGATTGGATGCTGGTTTCAAAATAGTTTTATGTCCAATTTTAGTGTCCCGTAACGCAAAAGTTGACGATAGGCAGAGATTATACATAAGTGGATGATATTAGATAATAAGAATTAGATCAAAGACAAAATATTTTTATTTTGCATGTACAGACTGTCGCCATGGAAAACGGTGTCCCGGGTGTTCGGAATATACCCCCTCTGAGGTAAGAACTTTTAAGATGTAAGGTACATCGCTATAAACCACTGTCGCTGCATGCATTAATAGGTTTCTGGGTTTTCAGAAATGATACTAAAGGTAGTTTAGTATAATACCATAAAACTTTTCAGCTTAATCAAACTATGTTCTTTTTTAAATGGTAATACGCTTTGGGTTATTTGAACATTAAAGACAAACAGACACCGGTGAATTCATGATAATTCAATAAATTTTTACGAGTGTTTATTTAGATACATTCTTTTCTCATTTTCTTATATTTGCTTTGACATTAACTTGAATTGTACTATGCACAGTGCTACAAATATGATTTGTTAATTTTCTTTAAATGGGTGAAATCCGGATATTACATATAATGACAAAATACAATGATAAAGATGTTACTTTTTGCACGGTTTATTCACTCCGTTACCGCTTAACAAAATATGTAATTGTAGAGAGGATAATATTTCATACCGCAAAATAAAATATTTCATAAGCTTGTATTTACTTCGCTGACAGAGTGTATGTAAAGATTGAAATCTGGAAAAAACAGTATGAGAAATATTTATTATCAACTTTCTACAGTTCTCAAAACAAGAAAAGTAAAGAAAAAAGAAAAGAAAAGAAAAAAGAAACATTGTTGTTGTTTTTTTAAAATTAAGATAATGATTCAAATCTTATTTACAAATTTTATTGTCTGCATTTGATGCTTCTTCGTGAAGTTTATATTGCTAGATTTCAAATGAATTTTACGAAGAAAATTGTTGGCATTGCATTGCTATTAGATTGAAACGCCAACTTATAAAAACTATCATTAAAGTTGCTTTAAGGTAATTCATAGGGGATGTTTTTCATTGAAAATGGAATGAACAGAAAAGATAAAACACGACTTTTAAAATATCTTTAATGATCGTTTGATAATTTTTTGGTAATTCATATCAGTTGTTTTCAATCTTTCTTTATGAATAAAGTTGACTGATATGGTTAGCGCCTTACGTGTACCGGTCAATCACACAGTCAGACTCCATTAAGCATGGTCCTCGGTTTGTTTAGAAAATCATTCAAAAGCACATAATGATGAGTTCTGTAAACTTACATAGCCCTCTCTCATTCTTCTTATCTTTCAGAAAAAGGATGGACATATCCTGGGTTATAAAATTCAATCTTTTTACAGATGCTTTTTTTGTATTATTAAATTCTTACCTCGTCAATTTAAATACATTGATAAATGCCTTTTTAAAATTACGGATTAGACGTTCATTGATACATACTCTTGTGTGAGACTGCGCATACACTGAACTTTGTAAATTTACTTCTAAAACATCTTCTCTTTTAAATGATAATTTCTTGTGTTTTCTCATTTTCACTATTCTCTCTCTCTCTCTCTCTCTCTCTCTCTCTCTCTCTCTCTCTCTTTCTTGTCTTTTGTTTGTTTAAATTAAAAATATGTCCAAAATTTCCAAGGTTTTTTTCGGGCGTTTATCTGCGATTCCTTTGGTGTTGGTTTTTACTTTTACAATGTAAACAGTTGAATGCGGAGCAGATATTCATGACATCTAACATTCGGACTAAAACGGTAACCGTCACTTGTTAAAGTTCAATATCATACATCATTTTAATTATTTCAGGAAAAAAATAAGTTAGGGAAAAATGCTTCTAAATGAAGATGAAGACACAAAAGAATTCTTTTTTACTTGGAGAAGATGGTAAACATTGACCATGAATAACTATCATTCCCTGCGAAAAGTGTGTTCTTGCCTATTTAAAAAGTAAATAAGATCCCATTGCTAAAACTGAAACCGATAACTATCTCGGAATTGTTACGTCCATAAACATGCATATTCAAGTATTATACAATATCATTTTTCATCAGGGATATTCAACATGTAATTCCTAATTGATAATACGAATATGACAAAATGGACGAACATCCATCAATATATATCTTGGTATAAATTGGCTTGTTTATTTCACGGTACAATGAACACTGATCGCGACAAATTGCCGAACATCATCAACGGCCATTAGAAAAAAGTCAATCAGATCCATCTGTCTTTTTAGGGTTTTTAGGGGGTCCAGCTAGAGAAATATTCCTTGTCCAGACTCCGTAACCGAGACTCGTATTATTTCATCATTACCCTTGAGAATTATGATCTGTAATGGGGCGGAAAATGTGATGTTTATATGGGTTTTGTCATAAAATACCAACCAGCTTGGAAGACTAATTTTATAGCATCTCGTTTTGAGTGCTTTTTATCGATTATGCTTCATTTTCACTAAAATTTGAGAAAATAATGAACACTCGAAAATCTGACATCGTCGCGTTATAAAACTTCACTTCACTGTGTATATCGATCTCTGTTATTGTGTTTATTGGGTATTTATCGATGATTTACATCCTCTATAAATATATTTCTCTTTTCGCTGAGGATAAACTGCTTTGTGTCTACACGTCGTTATTACGTTTTGTGACGTTTACATGACGTTTTTAGTACAGCTCTGACTCTGTTTTATATATAGTGATATTGACTGGTCTTGATGATTTTTTATACGTATTTAGTTTAATAAAAGGAAGTCTCTTTCTTCTTTAGCAGCAGTTAGCGTTCTTTACGTCACAGAGCGTGCACTGTGAACACATCTGTATTCTGCTTTCCGTTTAATTTCATTAAAAATAATTTTGACGAAATAAAATTATTTATTTTGTATGTCATTTGAAAAAAAAAGAAATCAAATATAAGAATTTTTTCAAAAAGAATTCTGAATTTAAAATACCAAATCTTAGAACCAACTGCAGTGTTAGTACCGACTGTACTAGTCCAAATCTTAGAACCCACTGCAGTGTTAGTACCGACTGTACTAGTCGTGCATCCCTTTGTACTTTCCCCACCGTGTCTGTAGGACTAGGAATTTTAACCTTGGTTTCTAATTGAACGAAAAATTGACGTTAAGATGAGATCAGTATGATACTCTGCTTCTTTAACATACATTTTTGTTTCAAGTAGCTTTGGCACATGGAAAATTTCCATGAGACTTGAGGATGTGATAATTTTGTTTTATATCAATCAATAGCATTCTGTATGGAGTCTGTATTATTCCTTTCAGGCCAATTCCGACCTACAACTTTATTCCACATGTCCTGAAAACAGACACTGGTGCGAGAGACAGTAGTAAAGACACCAAATTATTCCAACCCTGGAAATCAGAATGTGGACGGAACTCAGCATTCAAGCCAGACCCCAGACCAAAGCCCGCCCCACCCTCTGTGTTTTCTGACTACTTCAGCCATAACACCGCTGATATCCTCAACTATTATAAAGAGCAATGGAAATTTTTTCAAGCCTCGCTTTCACTCGCTACAACAAACGCAGCAGCAACGGCATTGGCAGATAGTGATTCGTTACATTCTAGTCATCCATTTCCTGCGGAACCCCTCCAGCATTATCCTTCACGTTCAACCAGTCTCGTAGATTTACAAAACACAATCATAGCCGGGAGAAAGCTGTTCCCGTGTCCCCAGTGCAGATACACCACGGATAGACGAAACAACCTGAAAAGACATTTGCTGACCATGCACCAGCAATCCTCCAAGCTACTGGAGTGTTGTGGAATAGTATTCGGAACCAAAGCATCTTTACGTGAACACTCTATGATTTTTCATTCTCATGGTTACGTATGTTTATATTGCGGGAGGCGATTTTGTAGAAAAGCGTTATTAAAGCGACACCTGTCGGTTCATAATGGCAAAAAGGATTTCCGGTGTCATTTATGCGATTATGCTACTAGTCACAAAAGTAATTTGGAAAGACACAGGAAAGTGCACGCGCGACAAACTGGTTTGGACAGTGAAAGTAGGTCGTCTGCAGACGAGAGAGATTTGCATGTAGCTATGGGACAGTCATTTGTTGCAGACCTATCGTCTGCTGAAACATCAGATGAAGAAATTGACGTCAGCTCAGACTGATGCACAAAGGCTTCAATAAGTAGAGAAATATACAGAACTGATTAGAAACTCATTTTGAATATTTATAAACTATATGCATCATAAATTTTCATATACAATATGTTTCCCCCATTTCAGTCTGCTGATATACTCCATAGGTCTATTATATTTTCTCATCTGTGTTCTGTGTTTTACAAGTATCATAAAATATATACAACTGTTTGTTTGTACAATGACGATGGCAAACTATTCTTGTAATACGATTCATTGACGTGGGTCAAACCCAGCTTAAATATATTTCTATTCAAAGATTTACACATTATAGAAATAAAAAAATAAAATTCTTGTACAATATTCTTTCTATATACAATTGTATCACCTGTTCGTCAGTCGACGTAGAGCACGCGAGATCAGGGATGGTCCATCAACAGAACTATTTGTGTAGGAGTTAAAAGATGGTGAAGCATCATGTTTGTGGTTGTAGAGAAATGCTTCTTCTCTCCTCGTGTTACCTTTATCCCATCGAATCACGCTACTTCAGCCACATTGGGGTCTACCATCATGAAGATGGGCTGACCAAACTATTTCACCAGTTGGCGATGGATATGCATTGAAAACAGAAATATCTGTAAACAGAATGCCTTCCTTTCTTCTTCCTACATACGAAATAACAAACTAAACATAAAACGAAACCGATACTTCACTGGCAAGACTCCGATTACGGAAAATCGTTTCAGTACTCTACTCGACGCAAATGTCATGTTCAAATCTGATAGTCTTACACTGACTGTGGTGATTGATTTTATTCACCAATTAACTAAACTAGCTACCACAATACTTTACATCAGACAACTAACAAATGGAAAATTTACGCTTTTTATAATCATATAATTACGTTTATTTTACTTGCGTGCATTACTTATGGATATAAATACTCCCAAATAGATATCATGGTTAATATCAAACAGTAGATAAAGCAGCTTTATCCAACAAAAGGTATTTCTGGCTGTCGCGCACATCTCGCGAGAAGTTACATCTGTGATAGAAACAAATTCAAAAGTATTTACTGTGGTGATTCAGTGGTTAGGGAACTCGACATCGTAGGAAAGGTTTCGTGGGATTCAACCCCGCTCGTGCCATGGCCTCGTCAAACCCGAGACGTACACAATAAGTAGTGACTACTCCGTTGCTAAATGCTCTACAAAATTGTGAGTCTTTCGAATGAGACCTTAAGACCTAGGTCCTGTTTCATGACGGGCGTAGGCACGATAAAAAACGCTCACTGCTACAGTACCGGTCTAAATTTGTGGCACTCTATCTACAGTTGGTGACGTCTCAATTCTCGAAAGGACGTAAAACAAATATCAAAAAGCAACAGTTAGATGTTAAATCTACAATAGTGAGAATTCACAGATAGATATCACATCTACAATAGTGAGAATTCACAGATATAGATATCACATCTACAATAGTGAGAACTCACAGATAGATATCACATTTACAATAGTGAGAACTCACAGATAGATATCACATCTACAATAGTGAGAATTCACAGATAGAGATCACATCTACAATAGTGAGAATTCACAGATAGAGATCACATCTACAATAGTGAGAATTCACAGATAGATATCACATCTACAATAGTGAGAACTCACAGATAGATATCACATCTACAATAGTGAGAATTCACAGATAGATATCACATCTACAATAGTGAGAATTCACAGATAGATATCACATCTACAATAGTGAGAACTCACAGATAGATATCACATCTACAATAGTGAGAACTCACAGATATAGATATCACATCTACAATAGTGAGAATTCACAGATATAGATATCACATCTACAATAGTGAGAATTCACAGATAGATATCACATCTACAATAGTGAGAATTCACAGATATAGATATCACATCTACAATAGTGAGAATTCACAGATATAGATATCACATCTACAATAGTGAGAATTCACAGATATAGATATCACATCTACAATAGTGAGAATTCACAGATATAGATATCACATCTACAATAGTGAGAATTCACAGATAGAGATCACATCTACAATAGTGAGACTCCACAATCCTCGAAGCAGTGTACGGTATATAAATTCGTTCTGCTAAGCTTCGCGAATCTCTCCATATAAAATCACACTGTAGGATATAGATATCATCTTTGTATATAGCTATTATAAAAGAATGAGTTTTGAATGCATGTTGATAAAATCGCAAGAAATGAATCTGTAAATTAAATGCAAATTATTATACAATGTAAAATATTCAGACCAAAACGACATTAAAAATGTACCCGAAATCCATTTCACAGAGCACAGGTACATGCCATAATGTATTCAGAACTATTCTTAAAATTCTACAATAAAATGCAGAAAACAAGGTGCAGCACCTCTAACTTACAAAAGTAAGATTCCGTGTATATTTTTTTTCTCTATGAAAATGTATCTTACACATCTTAAAAAAATCCTTTGTTATTCAAATTTGATGAAATACACACATTTATCAATTAAAGAAAACCTTGCTTTTTTTCTCATAATTGTTTAATTTATAACTTAATTTACAACCAACTTCTATAAAAATATGTTAATACATACTGAATAACAAATATAGAGAGACTCTGCTCCACACAGACATTTAGTACAACAAAGGTCGAGTTCGTGTTTTAGTTATTTGGTTAATTCTACTACGAGATTAAGGTGACTCCATACTCGCAGTTTTATCTGATACAAGTTTGAAAAGTGTATTTATTTCCATTCATTAGAGTTAAAACTAACAAATTATCAAATAAAATACATAGGTCATCACACTTTTTAAGATGAGAGACGTACATAAACAGAATCATATATCACCGTCAGAAAATTGCTATTTTCTTTAAACAACCTTATCAAATTTTCATAAAACCTGGTTATGACGATATAGTAACATTCATAACAATTTCATGAAACTATATCTTCACAAAAATATACAAAATGTCTGTAAAAAATAAAAGAAATCTATCGCATAATAGACTTGATAAAGAAATCAATAGAAACAGAGTTATTGCCCTTGGATTCAATATTTTGACATGTATCATTGATTATTCCTCTATAACTTAGACTTTTGAAATAGTTTATTTCTAACAAGATTTTTTACAATAAGTATCGGAAAATACTCCAACAAAATTTATGTTCCTATCATGCATAAACATAAATAAATAATTGATTTTGCAAAATCTGATGACATCACAGGAGGGTGGAATTACTTTAACGTTACTTATTTCATTATAATTAAAATATGGCACGGGTTGTACATGTAGATTGGTGATAATAAGACTTTGACTAAATTTAACCGATCATCAGAAAATTCTGGGCCTCCTTGTTGGGAGCTTAAAACAACAAACAATATTTTTTTCCCTTCGTACCCAATCGAGACTAGATATGGCTGAGTAATGCTTGATAACTTCAAATAAATAATAAAATAATTCTCTCAATCAAGCATAGAAAAAAAGTTTGATGTAGTAAATCAAACACAAAGAAACACGTTTATTCTTCTTTCTTATTGAAACATAAACAAGTAATTAAATCGTTCATTAACATAATTAATACTGCGATTTAATTATTACATACATAGATACACGTACATGTAACTTTCCATTATTTGCCAATACGGTTATCCCAAAAACACCGCACTTAATAAATAAATCACCTAGATTGTATGTAACGAGTGATTAATAAATTGGAAAATATCAAGACATACTATTAGCACAAACAATAAAATTTAAACTTTTGCTGAAGGCTGGTATTGAAAGACCTATCGTGTGTGTGCGCGTTTGTATGTGTGTGTCTTGAATTATGAATCTTGACTTCTTCATCGAATATATTAACTGGACATTTCTTTAACTTTATAAATACTTTTGTAAATACGTTTGTAGATTAGTGTAGTTGTAGTGCTAGATGTATTTATATGTAGTTTTTGTTATTATTCTCTGTTGATATTGGCCACATTATGTAATTCTTTTCGTTTGTCCTGAAGAAGGGACGGGTCGTCCCGAAAATTTAACAATCTGGTTGTTCGTGTCGTTGGTCATTTTAGTGCTTTGTATATATATATATATATATATATATATATATATATATATATATATATATATATATATCCAAATTGTGTTTTTAAAAAATCACAGTGTCCGGTATAAATTATAAAATGAAAGCGCTTGAGTTAAATTTTTAACATTTTATTTCTTTTAATATATATATATATATATATATATATATATATATGTGTGTGTGTGTGTGTGTGTGTGTGTGTGTGTGTGTGTGTAAATCAAAACGTATGACACGTGTTTTATCATTCTACATATTTATATGTATATGTAGAATGATAAAACACGTGACATACGTTTTGATTACCTAACATTATATATCAACATCAAAAGAACGATTTAACATTGTCCATTGTTATCTCCTGTTCGATATTGCCTACCTATCTACACACCCTCCTTATTATGTACAGCCTGTATATGCCTGCATTGATGTATTTTTGTATATAATTATTTTCACATCACGTTTTTCGTTTCCTCAACTTTGTTAGAAAACGAGGAAACTCCGTTAATTTTTTTTATTTGAGGTTCAAACATCTTCAGTATGTACACCTCATTCTTCTTCCAAAGAAGACTTGATGAAAAGTAATGGTTTTTCTTTTTTAAAATTAAGCTACTTATATTTTCTCATTTTTCTCCCTCACGTTTTTAAAACCAATTGATTGTTATATTTTTTTTGTTGGTACTTTAATCGACGAATGCACATGATCAACTGTCAAAGAATATGAGCATGACATATCGTAAAATTTAAGGAGAGGAGCCAGTAATTATAAGCTGAAAGAACTTATCTCCAATACCTTGCATATTTAATAAAATATGTTTAAAACAATCAAAACAATATTACCCAATATTGATAAATTTTGAAAATGTAAATTCAGATTGCAAGCCAACCAGAACTTGCGAGATGTAATTAAAGATGTTTTGATTAGTTTTCAGTTCAAAATACCTTATTACGTACTTTTGCAAAATTTTCAAATTGTCTTAAATCAACCATTTTAGATAGAACATATTTGAATTCCCTGTAGGTACAGAACAGGAGTGAATCTGTTTACTCTAAAACAGTTACTGTGACTTCAAGATCACCAAAACGTTTGGAAATACGTAAAAATACATGTAATATGCAAAATTACGAGCCTGAAGAGAACCAAATTACGAGCATGAAGAGAACCAAATTACGAGCCTGAACAGAACCAAATTTTGTAAATGCAATGTATGAGGAACAGTTGTCTAGTTTCGTTATCACTGACCGCATCACCGCCCCACCTATACAATTATAATTCCTGGGGAAAATATATATATATACGACGGGAAGTAACATACATGTATTTACTGGATCAATAATTTTCGAGTCATTATAAAAAAGTTGATATCTATAGAATTGCCTCAACCGTGCCATGGAATTATATTTCTCATATTTCAGAGTAAAAGGTGTAGGAAAATAAATATTTGGTGACCAAATTGTCGAGTAAAAATGTGTTTGTCGGAACTCTCGGAACACGGTGTTATCTTCATAGTACACAGTAGTCCTCCGTCATACAAAGCGGAACCAGAATTATTATTTTTTTTACTCTCGTGCAAAGTTAACAGATACTAAAACTATAGTCACTAAAGTCAACTTTAAAGTCAGCTATTAATTGTGAATATAAATGTTTCAATGAAAAACAGTCTTTTTTATTAGTTATTCTAAAGAAATCTGTCGACCAAGCCTTCCGTGAGTTTTACGGGTTTTATATATTTCTTTATGAGTATCATTTGCCCATATCAATGGTAAGATTAATAGTTTGGAGCTCCAATTAAATCTTCATCCATTTCGAACACGATATTTTTTTACATGCAGATAATTCGCGCTCCTTAGACAAGGAACGCAAAGTAACTCGGATAAACAATGGCGGTAAGCGTCGCCTGACCCACAGGTGCGTTCAGTGAGGGTTCAGGGGACGGGGTTGCTATGTATTAATTGTTATCAAGTCAGAAAACCGTAATTCAAACTTTGATATTAATGTCAGGAGTGAAGCATAGAACGCAATAAACACCTGGCCGAGCTCAATCTAAATTTCATTTTATGTCGCAAAAACGTATCCCGGGTGCAAATTTGATGATTGTTTCTGAGGATGGTTGCACGAAAAGAAAGTTCGAGCGATGTTTTAATACTTATCGGTGTATTCCATAGGTTGATTGATACATCGTTTATAAATCTAGAGGGGTAGCCTGGCCTTGCTGAGTTCCATAAATAGAATGTTTTATTAATGAAAAAATTAAGCTGGGATCCCCTCTTTTGAAGATCAAATTTGATAAACCTCTCTTTCCATTAAACGGTAAATCATTATTGTTTGCGCAATACAACAGTTGAATTTTGTTGAGGCTGACATAAGGATATATGAATCTGGTTTTCAATCTATAGCGGTTAAGACAGTGGTGAGTCGAGTAAATGCAAGCAATTCATTAAAAAAAAACAACTATTAAACGGTTATCGGCGATATATATTTTGTTCAAATGAATTTATCTTTGATGATATGTTTTGGTAAAAAGTTCAAAAAAGAAAAGAAATAAAGCTACCGGGATTTATCACAGAACAAACACACTTTGATGCAAAAACAGTTTCACGTCAGAGATGAATAGATCAACTGCAAGATATCAAAGATGATCATGATCATGTAAAGTTTAGCAGTATATGAAAATGTTACTTATAATTTTTAAAGAATATCTTTTTTTTGTGTGCTTCCGTCTGAGTTTTGGAATGCAATAGATGTTCTGAGCATTGCGGGAATAAAGTCAGGAAATTTCAGTCAATAACACGAACACAGTCCGAGTGATAAACCGCCATAAACAAGCTCCCGGGACTTAATTGAAGAGTAAACAGCAGTATGAAATACGATTTATTATTACTGTCCAATCAAATTCTATTTGTAGTGACACTATAATATGACAATCACTACAGAAAACGCCATTTTATTTTCAAACACCTGTGCCACCCGGAGAGAAAATTTTTATCGAGCCTGCGCGAAAAACGAAGAGTTAATAGGAAACTCGCGGAGTTCTTCTTGATCTGGCTCAGTAAAACGTTTTAATTGTTATTTTGGTATTCATGCTGTTGGTGGTTGATAATTATATACCCTCGCTTCTACGTGAGAATCGGGTGTGATCCTAATGACGGGTTCGTTTTAATTCAAAGCTATTGACACTTAAATTAATGTGCATGCCTGAAGGATGTAAAAGCGCGGACTTATTTACTTCACGAAAGCACCTTATGGATGATAGAGTGGTCGGTGAACAGATCACCTGAATAAAACGTACACCGCGGGACCGATACAAATACAACCTAAAGAAATAAAGGGGGATAGACCAATAATAGGGGGGGGGGGGGATAAGCATTCAATAAAAAAGATAGAAATAAAACAAAATATTTATCAACTATTAATGAATGCAGAATATTAATTGATTCAAGTCAATTTGTGTGTTAAGAGAATAAAACGTTTAAGAAAAGAATTTCAAATGATTTGGATTTAATGAAATTAAAAATAAATATCCAGGCGTAAAAATAACTCAAAGTTACTCCCAGTAGAAGGTTCGTTTGAAGTCGGCTGCAAAGAAGGATCTGTTATGTGTTCGACTGCTGTACATGTAGGTAAGAAGGTAAAATCGACTGCTAAGAAGGTAAAAGTCGGCTGCTAAAAAGGTAAAAATTAGCTGCTAAAAAGGTCAAATCAACTGGCAAGAAGGTACATGTAAGACCGACTGCTAAGGCAAAAGTCGGCTGCTAAGAAGGTGCCTGTTATATATATTTTGTGTATTAGGAATCTTGGTCTGTTTCAAAATGAGATAATGGTTTCTTTGATTTAGAGAGGGTTTCTCCTGTGGTGTATAGACTGACAACAGCAGTCGAGGCAATTTCACTTTCCTTTGTTTTATACACAGTCTTACAATAGCAGATAAGATTCATTCAGACATCTGTACTTTTTCTGCATTCTTGAAAATAAGCTATTGTCTAGCTAATCTCTGTTTTACAACCACTAATGTTCGGTTACTGGAGATTACATAGCAAGTTTTTTTTTCTCTACGAGTTCTGTCACTTTCACGATCGAATGATGAGCAGTATTGGGCTTTGGTTTACCAAACCCTCAGTCCCGGGAACTGACAGACACAGTTAACAATGCAAATCACGTTTTATTATCCCAGAAAAAATCATATGAACATGTGAAAAAGCCACCGGAAATTTTTATGTCTCGTTGTAAATGCTGACGAAATTTAAAGCGCACGATTTATTACAATTAAATATTGGTTTGTCTTGAATAATATCGGTCGTGCATTCTCTGGCTGCACGTGGAAAAAGACACAAAGTCTTGGATAAATTGCGCAATGAGATGAAGACCAATCTTTAACTGCATTAATAAGCGGTAATTGGCTGTTTTCGTTCATTGTTACTTTCTACAAAGAAAACGCTATAACTCAGATCTCGCAGTAAATATAACGTCGGCGAGATATGGAGAAGGGACTATTCCGGAATTCGTTTCTGCATTAAATTAACAGCGTCTGTTGAAATTTAATGTTGCACTTTGAATAACAATTAGAGTCAAACAAACAAACCAGCTGATAAAACGAAAAATCTCCTGTCTTTTCTTTTGTGTATGCCGCATGCTGCGGGACTTATTTCTGCGGAATTGCAACGCATTTCCTTTTGAAGGAGTTGAATTGCTGTAAACGATGGAGACGCGACGTTCGCCTCCCATGGTTCGCAATTTACCCTCTGAATAGGCAGGTCTTTAATTTTAAATTCAACTACACAAATATTTAGAGTTCTTCACAACATCCATTACATTGTTGTCTTGTTCAACCAACATTGAAAGTGTATCGCATCAGATTTAACGGTCAAGTATGCTTTTCTTCAACAAATGATATTTGACTTTGATTCTAATGTGGCCATAAAAATATATTTATGTTTCTAGAATGATCTCCTGTTCAAAGAAGATACTTCATCCATGGATTACAAAAGCACTAAATCCATTTTCCATCAATCGTCGCACGTTTTTTAAGTACCTTGTAACGAATAATTCTATAGCGTTTGACGGGGGCGCCTGGAGTCTCGCCCTAGTTGTCTAAGATACAGTCTGATCGCAAATTCAGTGACGAACTAAACCAACTCTCGTGAGATTATCACAAGACACGAATGACCGTTCCGAGCCTCGGAAAAAGTCTGTCTCCACAGAGGCGTACGCTCGGACGCTGAATCCAGGAAACGCTTAACCATCTATAGATTACCGAGAAACATCAGGCGAGGATTGCGAGAAGTCTTCGTGACACTCGTACATTTCTCTTGAAGGATCGCACCGCAAGTGAAGACATTAGTCTGCCGACTTGTTTGTCGGTTCCTGGGAATTAGATATATTACTAACTAGGGACCCTAAACAATAACATTTAGCGCCTTAGCATCCAGCAATGGTGCGTTAGTGATGCCAAACTCGTCACAAGATGATTGTTATGGAAAGACAAATCAAGGCGCCAAGAGAAGAGACGCATCTGTTTGAGAACGAAGCACGCAATTTCAGTTGATTTGAGGACATAAATATGTGAAGACAGGATAATGCTCTACTTTTTTGTCTGGTCTGAAAACAATGATTACAAATAAATAAAATCTCATAAGTTTTATTTTTCACAAACCAGTCTTGATTGAAAACAAAATCTGCAATATTTCAAGTGTTAATACATTGATTGCTTTCTCAAATGAAATATGTGTTACAAAACGCACTTTAGATCTAGCTTCCACGTGATTGACCTCCGCAGTTATATGACTATCTCCGAAAATATTCACGATAAGATGACTATTTCTGAAAATCTTCACGATTAGATGACTATTTCTGAAAATCTTCACAATTAGATGACTATTTCTGAAAATATTCACGATTAGATAACTATTTCTGAAAATCTTCACGATTAGATGACTATTTCTGAAAATCTTCACGATTAGATGACTATTTCTGAAAATCTTCACGATTAGATGACTATTTCTGAAAATCTTCACGATTAGATGACTATTTCTGAAAATCTTCACGATTAGGTGACTATTTCTGAAAATCTTCACGATTAGGTGACTATTTCTGAACATCTTCACGATTAGATGACTATTTCTAAGAATCTTCACGGCCTTGTGCTGTTTGACACAGATTAGTGTATCACAACGGAGCATGGTTCGTTTTGATATCAACTTTATTGAAAATAACCCCTGTGTACTGGGAGTTATTTCTGACCTAGTGAAATACTCTGAAAGTACTCACTCCAATTCTGAAAATAATTATGCAATCAACACGATCAATGTTCCCTTTCTGTCGGACAGAAAATATTTAATACTGTAATTCTCGTCTTTGCGGATTAAAGCGCTAGAATTTGCCCGCACGTCGGCATTTAATCGTAAGGTACGATAAAAGAAAAAACGCTTGTGGATATATGGTAATGTTTTGCTGATTGGACACTCTGAAACAATTCGGAGTCAATTGTCATCGATCAGTGCGTTGTTCGTTCCTTCTAACTCTATGTCTTAGAGAGGTATTTTTAGTCTCGAAGAAACATTATGAATATAACAAGATATCTATAATTCGTTATGTCACATCATAACATGAGACAAATTATATTTCTTGCTTTGAAGGTTAGTAACAAGAAGAAAAAAACTTTACATTGTAATAAAACATTATGACGTTGCACATACCGTGCTGAAATGAGATACCCGAGGAACATATGTAAATCAGCACAGAAGGGGTGCAGTGTAGGAGCTGAATAATGACGGGGATATATGTAAATGCTTCGTCGATATGCAAATTCCGAGCCCGATCCCATTTTTCACTGCAACCGAACGCGGGTAATATAATTGCAACGCGCAATCTAGAACCCCCAAAAATTTTATTTATGAAGAACCGTGTATGGAGGGGATTTACAGTCCCGGAATTTGATAGCACCTAACTGGGGGGTTGCTAGACTCCCGATACCGGCTCTATTATAAGTCTGGTTTGACAAACTTCTTTTATGGTTTGTTTTATCGCCTCTCTATTCAAATCACACAACAATGGGGAGAATACAAAGATTTTAAAGATAGTCTCATCACGATTGTGTTGAAGTACAAATTAGGGATGGGAGTCACTCTGAGCTGTAATGTTTCTATCTCTTGTGAGCTGATCCTTGACATGGTGGATTAAAGAGAACGCATTCAGAAAAACACGTCCAATTAAAAGAGACCTTGTACATTTCATAAACACAGTCAGAATCTTACTCTCCGTCTCTCGCTACCAATATATGACACCTTTACGAGGAAATAATTTTTGTTTCTTCTATTTTCATTCCCTGAAATTTGAAAATACCTGCTCTGTGCTATACGTCCGGGTAATTTTATCACTGTTGCATATCTATCACCCGACCTTTACCTGTTCATGCCTATCACGACAGGTGTTATTGTCACATTTTCAATATGAAATAAAAAATCTTAACGTCAGATACAGTATATATTTTCACACAATATTAGACTACATTGACAAACAGGACAATTTAAAGAACTCGACGGGAACTGATTTGTAACAGTCTTTATTGTACTACAGCGAATGGATTTGGTAGATTTCAAGATTGATGAGTTTTCAGCCACATGCTAAAGGGAAACCTCCCATGGGTATCCGGGTTAGAATAGGTCCTCAGTACCCCTGGCTTGTAGGAGGCTACTAAATGGGGTGGTCCTTCGGATGAGATCGCAAAAAAAACGAAGCTCCGTGTCATAGCAGTTCTGGCACGATAAAAATTCCTCCCTGCTCGAAGGCCGTAAGCGCCGAGCATAGGCTTAAATTTTGCAGCCCTTTATCGGCAATGGTGACATCTCCATATCAGTGAAAAATTCTCGAGAGGGAAATCAACAATTTACAGCCAAGAAAAAAAGGTCCAAGTGCAGAAATTCACCATTATCACTGTTACATACATGTATGAAAGGTGAAAATAACGAACAGTGATCAATCTCATAACTCTTATAACCAATACAAAATAGAGTGTTGGGCAAACACGGACCCCTGGACACACCAGAGGTGGGATCGGGTACCTAGGAGAATTAAGCATCCCCTGTCGACCGGTCACACCCGTCGTGAGCCATATCTATCACTTGAGCATTACCTGTTCATATTAATGCGTTCCGCATCAGGTCTTGTCACTTTTTTCAATATGAAAAATAACGTATTAATTATATTTTTTCTCAAATCTTTGATAGGAGGAAGATTGAATGGAAAGCTTGATGAACCAACGGGGTCTGATTGGCCACAATCTTCATTTTACAGCGACAGTATTTAGTAGAGTGTACGATTGTTGAGTTTTTAGTTACATACTAGAGAAAAGGCTCAAACTGTAGGGATTCTTTTTCGGACTTTGGGATCTATGTGACACCTTCAGAAGCCGTTCTAAGTGATTGTTACACGTGACTTTCATGTCACACGTGACTGTCATGTCACATCCCCACCATACGCTCTGTGTACGTACAACTTGCGACAAACAGCCGTGGACATTCTACGTCATTTCCGTGTTCAGTAACCTGAGACTACTGCAATACAACGGGTTCTCGTACAAAAAAGAGGGGGGCTCTGAATTTTATTACCTGTAATCGATACCTGGGGGTACGCTCTAATGCAGGCAATTTTAGAATCACACCTGGTCCAGGTAGAAGTGCACGTTTTTTAATTTTAAACAAAGATCCATAATTTATTCTCACAGAAATAAATTCTCACAGAGATTAGTCCTGAATGCGTTTTTCTTCTGCTGTCATTAGTAGCAATAACAATGTATGAACACCACTGAAGTAAAATAAAAGTAAAGCGGATCAGTGACCTTGATATAGATAAAACCTTGTAATTACGCTCAGATCTATCAAGTGCGTGTAATCAACGAGTTCTGGGTGACCTTGGTTCCTCCTGGGGCTGCTGTCAACACAATTCTTCATCAATTGCGTCTGTTTGATTGTAACAAGGCCACGCTTCCTGATGAGAATCAACGCACCAACTTCCACAATAGAGACAGGAAACATCCGTTGATAGCTGCATCACTGTCTAGTGACATTCACTATTACCCTACAGAAGATTGAAGCTATTTACAGCTATAGATATGGAATGTTTTGACAAAATGTGTTTCTTTTAAAAAACAAAGCATAATTCCTGTCGATTCTCTTGGTACGTGATGAATACTAATCAGATATTTGCAGTTGCAAAACTAAAATGTTTTATATATCATGCTCGTTTTTTTGGTCGAGAGTATGAGAATCTCATTTCCCTTTGGTTGGTCCCTCGTGTTTCTTTCAAGAACCAGATAAAACTTTCCTTGTCCTTCGGATGTCAAAACTGACCTCTTAACTGCATAAACTAACCTCAAACAGAATGATAGCTTGCCACAACATTAAAAAAACACCTTACATTGCCGAAATAGACAGCCTATTGTTTCTCAGGGCAAGTATTTCATGTCATGTTGTCTTCTGCTATCACCAACTGAAATCTCCAATCTTGGGTTCTAGGCTAATGTTTCATCTTAATCTGTTTCCACCGAAACCCCTACACGAAATGTTGTGTATTGCTAAGGCCCATACGCTCGAGCGGCCCAATGTGTCATTAGGGATGTAAATCGGTAAGCAACGATTGATTACCAGAAAGGGAAAACACAACCCTCTGACTGTTACATGATATATGGGGTTTTGTAGCCTTCCCCACCCAACAAGGGATTAAGATCTAACCTCCTAAATACTCTAGATCTTATCATCGTCATTTCCTGCTCGCCCGGGTCAATCAAGGCGTATATTTTGACTGACCTTTTGAACTTCAAATATTTCATAGGTATACAATTATTTTCTGAATGATTAGATTCCGTTTTCATGCTCCAAACACCGGGCTGTAGTCCAATACTCAACGCGTTGTTCAAAAGGTCTCGACAGCCTTATGAGAAACCATTAGGAGCCGCCAAAAAATAACATGTTGAGTCTCATTATGAATCTTATCTGATTTAGCATAAATCATCGCACAAGCGGTTGAGTATTAACTCTGCACAAACATTATCTATTTATGAATTGTTCATTGTTTTTACAACAAACCAATGTGTGTTTCTGGTGTTAAAAATCAATTTATCGTGCCCGGGTCTGTAATTAGTGGCAGCATGTCGACTACGAGTTAATAGGAATATGAAAAATGGCAAAAATGTAGAGGAGGAGGAAACACAGAGAGTCTCTTCATTCATAAAAAGGATTACTATACTAAACCACAACACACATTAATAATATACCGCTAAAGCTCGATAGAGTCATTCTATAGATGGCAAGGTCGGGGTCCATGAATAGAACTGTTTTGCCACCCACTGCTCTGTCTAGCGGTCATTCTGCTCTGCATTCATTTAGATTTATGGGCAGGACAGCGTAACTTCGTTTAGTGCTTCTGGTCACTAAGTCGGTAATTCATACTTATCACGAGGTGCAAAGAACTTTAGCCATTCCAGTGTCTAAATGATAAAATTGTTATTTTGATGAAACGAGACTCTAAAATGCAGCCGGATAATGAACGTGCCTCTCACTTTCAAGTGGGTACCTGGTTCGGTTGGTGGGTACCTGTTTCGGTTGATAGGTACATCGGTCGGTGGGTACTTCGGTTGGTAGGTACTTTGATTGGTAAGCACCTGCTTCAACTGGGAGTTCACATTCGATGAACTGATGTCTCCGACTAAAATTCTTCGTTGGTTTCTATCACACGAATCACATCTCTAGAGAACCACACATATATCTCTGGAATCCGAAAATGCCAAAGAGATTTTGACTTAAAAGTTATTGCAAACGTTATATTACAAGTTCTCAAGGTCAGCTGTCTTAAGAGATTTGCAAAATTAACAATGCGAACTGGGGTAATTTGTGTTCATCGTATGTGGAGGTGAAGAATATTTGGGGCAAAATCGATTTCTTATTGTCACTACATTTCGTACAATAGCAAGTAGAAGATTTAATCAGCTTAAGGTATTGATGACAAAGATTAGAAAATACACGTGCCGAGCATAAGGTCGAGCAGTTCCTGTTTCTCACGAATTTCTCGGACCCTTTTGGATGAATGGAGCTCATTATATTATATAACAGTTTGTCTAAGTTTCAATAAAAGCTATCCTTTACAACTAATTTAATTGATGAATGCCAAGCATTATCTACGATCTGACTTCAGCTATATGCACCATTTTGTTTGGAACACTGATACAACAAGCGTGCGAGAGTCGTTCTCTGAGTCAGAAGCGAATTCGTGTAGAGTTTGAAACTTCTACCGAACAATGGCGGTTTTATCAACGAACCAAGTTTGCACTATGTGCAGGGCCCCGGGAACACCTCTGTAACATCATGGGAGCCGGGCCGGAATGAGTAAGTTTGGCTTTACGTAACACTCGTCTGCTGTCCCTACAGGTGTTCAAAATAAACGGAAACCCGATCCCGATTTCCCAACACCTGTTATAGAGCAACCAGGGATTGACTTTCACGAGTGGAGAAGTCTTTCATGATGCACCAAGAGATTTCAATGCAGAGCTGTGTATTATTTATGTTAAACTCTGGATAAGTTGGGTATCGGGTCAAGTAAAAATGAATAATATTGCAGCGTTGGTAAAATATTTCAAGGGATCATAATAAATTATGTAATGTTTTATAGTCGTGATATTTCGGTTCAGGTTTGGTATGTCCTTTGAGGGATCGTATGTTTCAGAATTTTACATCACGATATTTCACTTTCCATCGCTATCACAAAACTATACCTCTCTCCTTGGGTGTATAGAATTCTGAAAGGAAGTGATACACAAATTTCACCCAGACCTGTCCTAACGGGACTAATGCCCTCGCAGGGATCATGAATATCATCAAGCAGCATCTATCTGTCAGTTCCGCCGAAACATTTCTTATAATATCAGTATTTCAAAAGTGCCTAAACATTTTCTTCTTGGCAAAAGAATAGTAAATATAATTTCTACTAAAGTAACTGTTTGTTTAACTATCATGGTTTGCACAGAAGAAACATCGTCGATTCTCCTAACTGTGTTTGTTTGTGGTATTAGCGAAGATGCATATTATGTTTTTCTTTCTTTGTAAATTATTTTCAGTAGTAAGAAATGTTATGTTCAACGAACTCTTTCAAATACAAAACTTATCTATTATTGATACATGGATTTTTACTTTGGGACAGTGACAATTTGCGGTGTGAAATTAACAGTAAATATTTTAATGCTGTTCACAAATTTATACTGAATTCAAGCAGATTCTTAATATAGTAATAATTTTAAGCTTTATGTACATGTATAATTATGTATTTATTTTGTCTATACATGTTTTATGACAATTGTTATTAATTGATTTTAAGTGAGAACCTCGTAAGTTGCATGTCAGAACTTGTGTTCAAACCTATTGTATATTATAAAAGAAAACATGTTCAAATCAGATTTGAACAGCACATTCATACAATACTACACTTCCTGCAGTACATATATATAATTATGAACCAGACTATGTTTGTAGTTTACCTGTCCTTTGCCAAATGCCCTTGTTAGGTTTATGACATGCATGCTCCGTCTGACTACAAGTGGCGGGAATCCTGTGGTGAGGACGCATGCTCTGTGCACCGGAGGTTCTGGATTCGATTCTCGGTCTCGACGATCGCTTCAGTAAAAATGTTTAACATAGGCATCGTGATCCCTCTGTCGTCAATCTCTCGGTTTTAGAAACGAAACTCATGGGGATCTTGAATATGATCTTAAAAACGGAAGTAGGTGTTGGTTCCAGAAAAACCACCACTGTTTCAGTCCTAAGCGCCATGCAACGGTCAAAATTTGTGAATTCTGAAATGCGACCTAAAAAAGAAAACAGATAGGAATTTCTAATGTTCATGTATTAAAAATCCAAAGGAATTAAAAAAAACAACAACACTGGAACAATTATTGCAAACTTAAAAAAAAAAAAAAGAAACCCCAGTGACCTTGGTTCAGGATTATGATAGCAACATGACCATTAACAGCCTCTTTGTGTCAAATTTGTGCAGCCAATATATCCATATAATTACATGTATCCCCCCTCCGCACCCCTCCCCCAACATCAAACTTATTTTTCCAATCATTGCTTTAGTTCTTGCAATACAAAGTAAAGCATTGAAACAGATAATAATACAGATATTACAAATAAAGGCACACAAGGCCTGTGAAAGTTACCAAATTAACTCTATGATAATGTTTATACGTTTAATTAATCTGATTAATGATTTTCCCCATAATCTGATTAATGATTTTCCCCATTAGTTACATGTACATTAAAAGTTCATTGAATTTATAAATGTTAGAATTTTAAAATAATACCTTGAAATATTGGATAGTCTAGTTTGTTTTACGCATACATTGAATAATGAAATTCATCACAGATTTCATTTCTGTTTCCTAGTTTATAAATTCTACACTCTCTTGGTGTGTCACTCTATCTTCCTGTTTCTATACGTAATCTTGTATTGCTAGTTCAGAATTTACAAAATTACCCCCCCCCCCCCCCCCCCGCTCTAAGTAAATTCTTTTTAACACAGACTGTATGTTTAAAAAATTCTGTTTGTGCCATCTGTAAGATAATTCACTATCAAAATCTGTGTTATGTAGTTAAACCAAGGACTGTTGTAATTTTTCACTCTATTATAAAGTTTTGAAGAAATCTTAGTCTCCTGTGAAAGTAATTTGGCCCAAAAGAAAACCATTCGTACTTTTACGTTAATTGCAATAGGATATCTTCCTAGTTCACCATATACCATGTATTTAGGTGTGGAAAAAATTAAATGGAGTCTCTCTAACAAAGGCAATTTATTAAAACCCCATGCTTCGCATCCATAAAAGATAATGGATTTTACAACTTTCTCAAAAATGTCGAGTTTAGTTACATGGAATGGATAGGTTATGATTTCTACATTCTCCAATGACACCATTCATAACTCTATTGGCTTTGTTAAATAATGTCTTGATATTTATGTTAAATATATCACTTTTACTAAATGTAACCCCATAGTATCTGAAACTCTCAACTATTTCATTGTTATATTCAGAGGCGGTCTCGATAGAGGAAGTTTAGACTGAACTACTAAGTGTCATGTCTTACAGTACTCATGAAATACAACATCCAGTTGATTCTGAAGTTCTGTTGGTGTTTCCGACAACTATATCGTGTCATTTGCATGCATTAAAACAAATAATCTTAACTAAGCATCTAAATCATCTTCTAATTTCACAGATAATTCAGAAAGATCTTTACCATTATTAGTGTACATGAAGTGTTCAAAATTATTCAAATCTATAGCAAAAGGAGAGGTGATACATCTTCACCTCGTCTGACTCCGACAATGCATGAGTGGATTTCTGATTATCGGCTATTGCATGGCATTCTTGATTTAATGCCATTGTACAATTTTTTTGATAATTCACCTTATTGATAATGTTACCATTCAGTTGTAATTGTAATTAAAGGATTTATATAGTGCGTCCTATCAGCAACAGTTCTCTAAAGCGCTTTACAAATGTGAGAGAAAAGATGATATAAAATCGATGTGCACATACATGTGAATAAAATATCCATAGTGTCAGAATTAAAATCCAATATTATCAGTATTAATATATAGCTCCTAATGTAATGATATAATTACCCTAATTACATATAAAACCATTTAAAACAACCCTTAGGAATAATAAAATACATAGAAAGGACATAAGTATAATAAATAACTACGGTTCAAATAGCAACTGAAGGTTCCTTTTTCTCTCTTTTAAATGTAAGAGCAATGTAAATGGTACTTGACAAAATCTATTCCGAAAAATTTATATTAGTCTAATCAAAATGTAGATTGTCAGCTCACCAGCTTAGACTAGAATAAGGTAGATATGATGGCACAGAAAGACAAAATCGATTGTGTAAATTTTGTAATTTGAACGAAATTGAGGACGAATATCATTTTATTTTAGTATGTCCTTTGTACAAAAACTCAGATGTACATATATTAAAAAGTATTATTGGTCCTGTGCTTCCATTTTTAAACTGGTACAACAGATGTCAACTCAAAATAGAAAACTCTGTAATCTGGTTAAATTTTTAAAAAGGTGTTTACTCTTACGATCTAGTCAATTCATCATCTAATGTATATGCTGTTTTTTGGTTTTTTTTATGTAAACTTGACTTATAACTCTCTTCATGTATGTCCATCATCTAATATTCACTCCACTTTTCATATTCTATACTGCTTCTTTGTTTACACTCTGTAAGTGAGTGTGCATTATGCCGATGAGCCGTAAGACTCAAAGCCAATAAACAACACAATACAAATTTGTTATAACCTTGTAGAATTTCCACCTACATGTACATTGTTTAATGAGATTTTATTCCGGAGACCTACATGCCATATTGAATTGAACTTTTCAAAGTCAGTAAAGGCGACCAGTATGAATTATATAATCATATCATTACAACTCGCTGAATAAAGCAAATATAAAATCACACTATATAGATATACTGTATATCTAACATGTTTGTGATTATTTCATTAATGGCGTGTGTGCGGCTGCGTGTAGCTACATGTAATAAGTGCGTTGTACATGTATATGAAGTACGAGAATGGCGCGTACCGTGTACCGCAACTCTAATCGATAACGTCGAAATCAATTGATATCCACAACAAACGATAATGTATGCTCCCTTAAAGCCACATATTTTGTTTTTTTACGCAGTCAACATTTGATATCAGCGATCATTGTTCATAAAATACGATATACACTGTAAATTATAAATCAACATCTGCTCTTGTGTTGAAAACTTGTAAGCAATAGATTGCTCAAGAATGCATAATCAATGGTAATTAAAAACAGAATACACCTGAGATTAGCGCACATGGATGTGCTAGTAACGCCATCCTTTCACTCTCTCCTTCTAACGTTACATGCAAATGTGTGGACGTGTATTAACATGTAAAGAAAAAATAGTCCCCTGCACAGCTCGGGGAGATAGACACAGAAAACTGACACTTTAATCGAAGAATTGAATATGTCACTGATACATAGTGAAAATCTCTATTTTATCGAAGAAAATTATTTAATAGCGATGTCATGTTTGCTGGGTAATCGTCAGTCGTGAACAGACTGGTTGTAAGATAATACTGCAAGCTCATAAAGGACAAGAGGGATCAGATAGGCCAAAGGTAGTGAAGCTGTTGTTTATCTCGACAACCGAGTATCCATGATGTTTCACGCAAACCAGCAGTATTGGAAAGTAGTCTTTTAATACGAACTGTTGGTATGGAGACCACCCTCGTCTGAAGTGTAAGATAGACAATTAACATTAGCTATAAATGGTCAGTTGATTCATTCCCGCGGTAACGCCCTCTGGGCTGTTAGAGGGCTTCTCTTTACAGGGTCCATCAACCCCGCGGTATCTCGTACAGCACTCCGCCGACAAAGAAATCAAACGCGGACTAATCTTTTGTAAACAGATTGAGAGAGTCTTTCAATCAGAAAAATTAAAACGCTTTGCTCCCGTCTATTCTTCCTCCAATGCTTCAAGGGGCTTACCCATATACGATGGAGTGTTAGCTCCTTGTCTCTCAATAGACCATCCATAAAGCTTGACAGGAATAAGGCGAGTATAATAGAAGACTCCATTACGCTCTCCTTTCCGGCTTGTAAGTTGACTTTTGTCAACAATAGAACTGACTATGTCGCTACTAAGAGGAATCTAATGACACTTTGCTGCTTTTGAGGGGATTCCTGCTGATTGTCAATAGTCAGCCAAACCCCCGGTCGTCCTGACTTCTTGATGTTAAAAGACAACAAGCCGATTTGTGAAATCGAAGAATTGGTTGTGACTCTTGGCCACCTATGTGATTAATCATAATCAATTTTTGATGTTGTTAAAGCTTGTTGAAACTGTTTTCATTCTTTGGGGGAAATTAATGCACTATTGCAGTGCATGCATCCAGAAACTATGTTAAACAGAAAACAACTTTAACATCTGATATGCAATGTTAAGAATAGTTTAGACATATAGGTTTGGGTATCTTCTTTTAAAGTAAGGTCATGAACTTAATTAATTCTTACCATAGGTGCTATATACCAATATACTATACAGTTAGTTAACATATGTTTTGGTAAAACTTCATTTGTTGATTTTGGTGTAGGACTATACCACAGCTTGGAATTGCTAACTGTAACGGTAACATTTTGAATGAACCACTGTAGGCATAATGTACACAGGGATATATTCGCCCACGTCATATTGTCACCAACTATGTCTTTATCCTTAACTGGGGAAATATCAGAAAAGAAAAGAAACAAAGCTTTTTTAAATTTTTTACTTGTGTAAATTTAGTCTTTTGAGATAGTTAATATTGCATATGCTTATTGGGTCATTAACAAAGTTTTTAAATTTTATAATGTATGAGTAACAATGTTTATTATATACATGTACCTTCAATTTCATCTCTTCTTTTTTCTTTAAAAGTTTGCGGGAATATATTACACGATATGTGCCCGGAAACATTCCGGCCCGCAAACATTACGTCACAATCAATACATAAGCCGGAACTACGCCGTTAATTTTCAAATTTTTCGTGTTTTCCATCTTTTACTCAGTGAAACTAATAAAGAAATTGTTAAAAATAAAATTATTGTTAGTTTCTAAATGAAATTTAAAGTACATAATAAAAAGTTTATAGACTTTGTATGAAAAAATATGACGACCTCGTTTTTTGTCGCGGACAGACCTCGCAAGCTCGTTCCGTCTACACGCCAAAAAACTCGGTCGTCATATTTTCCCATACAAAGTCTATAACCTATAAAAATATCGCGAAAATAAAGCCTTGCGAAATTGTTGTGATTCTCAGTAGCTCAAAATCAAGAACTGGATAAAGTATAGACATTATTTGCAGTAACTTAATCATTGAAGTTTTCTTGTAATTATGTTACTTTAAATTAGATTATGTAAGTACAATCTTTAAAATATTTAATCTGTAATGAAAATACAGAAAATATTGATATCCCAACTAGTCTGACAAAATTACTAGAGTTAGCGGTAAAATATATTGTCACGTTATACCAATATCATTACATATGACGATTGAATCTTCAAAAAAGAGAACAGGAGAGGATAACCTGGCGTTCTTAATTGAAGATACTTTGTAAATATGTCAATGTCGTATTCCTACATTACGACATCTGACTTATAAATCCACTAAAATAACGGGACAGCCTTAGCTGAAGGTAATTTTTTTTAATCCAGTGGGTAAATTTTACAGGAATATTTGAAAGTCTATAGGGTCCGTGTTCTTGAAATTTTCCCTAATAATTGTGTTATCGCCATTAGTATCACGTGATATAAAGCAAACCGAAGTTCTTCATGTGTATCCTCAACATTATCAGAAGCGGACTCACTAAACACGTGACATTTCATAGACTTGAAATATACATTGTATAATAGAGGTTCACTTAGTGACTGGGAGTTCACGAGGTCGACCCCCAGTTCGTGCCATGGCCGTTTCAAACCTAAGACTAAAATATATAGGTAGTGATTGCTCCTTCACCAAACGCTCAACATTTAAAAGTGAGAGCCACGAGTCTTTCGGATATGACCTTAAAAAGCGAGGTCGCGACTGGCGTTGGCGCGTTAAAGAACCACCAATTGCTACGACCCTGCGCTAAGCATAGGTCTATTGGAGGTACTGCAGCTGGTGACGTCTCAATATGAGTGAACAATCCGTGATGGGACGTAAAACAAATACTGAAAATATATTATAGACGTACATTGTAAATATTTTAATTCTCAGGTAGTTAGACACCATTTTAACCTCAGAAATGTTAACAATTACACACGATATTAACTACCATGCATATCAATAAACTATAAGATATTGACCGTCGTGTATATCAATGAGCTGTAAGATATTATATAGTATTCACTGGGCTATTCTTTAAAAAGATTTCGTTAAAATAAACAAGTTTCTCTATATCTCTTCGTTACAACCGTCATGTCTAATCGATCAAAATGGTTCTTTCATTTTGAAAAAAATAAAATGACAGTCACCGAAAGGATTGTGAACAAAGAGAAGGGGAAATTCGCGACAAGAGAAAGATAGAATGAATAGTATATGCACAAGAATCATGAAAATAGGCATTCGTTGAAAAAACATGCATTGCACAGAGAAGGAAATATCTTGAATGTAGTATTTTCTGGTTGAGTTTGGAATGTACGAGTACGTCAAGCTTGTAGGTTACCGAAAATGGTTACGTGTGGATGGAAATAATTCTTCGTTGTTGCCATAAATGTAATATGTGGTCTTCATCCGTCGGTGTCGACCATGAATAAGCCCTTCCATCACTTGTTGTGTTGTTGTGGGTGGAGCAGCGTCGGCTGTGGCTGAAGAGTCCGATTTGAGAGCGGCATTCTCTTCCGCATCTGATGCAAGTGTGGATGGTCGTTTGGTTTGATTCATAGACATGTGTTTTCCGTCTGGCTATCCTATCCTCGGCAAAAATCCTACCCAGGGCGTGTTTTCAGAACGTACAGCGCCACAAGTCACGGTCAGCTGCTTTTTCCTCTCAGCTCTCTGTGTTAATGTCCAGAGCTTTGATAACACATTTGCAGACATCTTGTTTGTAGTGTAGCTGGGGACGTCCGATATGTCTCTTGCCTGCTGAAAGCTGGACATACAGAATGTTCTTTGGTATGCGACCATCGTCCATCCTGCGCACATGTCCAAGCCAGCGCAGCCTGCGTTGTCTGAGCAGCGTATACATGGTGAGAGGAGGCCGGTCAGTTCTAGGATCTGACTGTTGTATGAGCAGCGTATACATGGTGAAGAGACCGGTCCGTTCTAGGATCTGGCTGTTGTCTGAGCAGCGTATACATGGTGAGGAGGCTGGTCAGTTCTAGGACCTGACTGTTGTCTGAGCAGCGTGTACATGGTGAGGAGGTCGGTGAATTCTAGGACTTGACTGTTGTCTGAGTAGCGTATACATGGTGAGGAAGCCGGGAAGTTCTAGGATCTGGCTGTTGTCTGAGTAAGTATACATGGTGGGGAGGCCGGTCAGCTCTATGACCTGGCTGTTGTCTGAGTAACATATACATGGTGGGGAGGCTGGTCAGTTCTAGGACCTGGCTGTTGGGCACTTTGTCACCCCATGCAATTAATGTTGCCATTACATATGTAATACCAACAGCAATTCGCGTTTTTCTACAATCATTTCACGTATAATCAGAACTAATGTATTACAGGCATATTTACTTCCCATACTTCAACTTTGTTAAGGACATATGAGAAAAAACCTAGATTTTATTTCACCGAGAACCTTCTCTCCAACACGTATAAAATAAAACATTTTCATTCATGTGTCGATTCGATATATCCCAGTGAACTCGAGATGAACGAAGTCTTTTAAATCGGTCATCTTTTTGTAATCGTACTTATACTCCAACTGCCCTTTCAAAAGATGAAATTCTTCAAAAACCATGCTTCAGTTTTAGGCACATTTGGTATCCTAGTTACATGTAGTGGGTCGAATGAATTTGAGTTACCGTACCTATACTGGATTTCTAAAATAACCCTTACAAACAAAGATACATCGCTGGATCCAGTAAGTGCTCTAACAAGCCCCTATCTTTGCTCCTCACGAACATACTAACAGTTGTGAAGGAGAAACTTCAAACTTACTGTGCGACTACATATACCAGAAGTGGTGTAAATCAAATGTGGATTCTAAAGAACTTTTAGCTAACTTGAAATCGCAAAACTTTTCTCAGATCAACAACATCAAAACCTATGACTTTTCAACACTTTACGCGAACATTCCTCACAATGAATTAAAGACTATACTTTTTGAAATCATAGACAGTTGCTTCTTCAACAAAAATGGAAAACGGAAATATTCATATCAAGTGATCGGTCTTCCTAAAAATCACTTTGTTAAACACCACTCTGATTCCACGCACAGGTATTCTGATTTTGAAATAAAAAAATATGCTAGAGTTCCTCGCTGACAATATCTTTGTGGTCTTTGGTGATCAGGTCTTCCAACAGTCTGTGCTCCTTTGTTAGTTGACCAGTTTTTATATTCATGTGAAGCAGAATTTATTCAGAAATTTCTACGTGAGCAGAAAAATTCTCTTGCTGTGGGTTCAATTCGACATTTAGATATATCGACAACGTTTCATCTATTAACAATAATAACTTTCATTCATATGTCGATTCGATATATCCCTGCGAGCTCGAAATAAAAGACACCACAGAGTCGTCCACTTCTGCTTCATACTTCAAAGTAGATATCAACGGCAAACTAACAACTCAACTTGACAAACGGGATGATTTCAGCTTCTCCATCGTCAACTTCCCATATCCATGTAGCAATATTCCATCACCTGCATATGGTGTTTATATCTCTCAACTGATTCGATACACAAGAGTTTATTTTGCATATGGTCAGTATTTGAATCGAGGCAAGCTGCTGAGAAACAAGTTGATGGTACAAGGGTTTCAACAGTCTCGTTTAAAGTCAGCATTTCGCAAATTCTATGGTCGTTATAACGACATAATTTGCAAATACAACCTATCATTGGGTCAAATGCTGTCTGATTTGTTTCATACCGATTGTTAGACCGTTCGTGGCATACTGATTTTGACTACGGATTATTCCGTTTGCCTGATCAAAATATAGAGCTCACGGCGGTTATGACCAATCAACTGGGATGCTTACTATCCTTTACACCTGATACTACCGGTGATAGCACCTGATACTACCTGTGATAGCACGTGATACTACCTGTGGTATTTCCAGGAGTGTGCTCTTAATTTTGTAATTTTCAAAGGATTTATGAGACTGGTCGCTGTTCGCTGTCTTCATCTATTTCATAGCCACTCCCAATTGTGGACACCATGGATTCTTACAATGTAAACATCGACAAACTACATCAAAAATAAAGGGATGCAACTTTAATAAAAATGAACACATTACACAACACTGGAAATGTAATAACACACATTGTCTTATAAAATTGATGATTTTCAGACATGCACTACATCGCTGTCTATTTTCACAAAGGATGTACAAAGAGAGTTTCTTGTTTGATGTTTTACGTCCCATTCGGGAAACTTTCACTCATATAGAGACGACACCAGCTGTAACTGAAGTACCGCAAATTTAAATTCATGTATGACGCTTAAGGCCTTAGCAGTGAGGGTTCTTTATCGTGGCAACGCCTATCGTGACACAGGACCTCCAAAACATGGCGACTTTCCCTTCTAATGCCGGGCGCTTGGCGAAAGAGCAGCCACTACTTGGGTTTGACGAAAAGAATCGAGCCAGAGCCTTTCGCATACGAAGCGAGCGCCCAACCACTAGGTCATCGCAAATTTTCAAAAAGCATTCTTTAAACGCTTAGAGTATTACGCTGTTAAAATGAGTTTTATAGCGTATTGCATCGTCAGTGACGTCATGTTTCAGTATCATAGAAAGCCGCGGGAAATGTAAGCTAAACCTTGAGAGGTACAAAATAGTATTTAAAAAAAAGATGACCAGGGCGAAGCCGTGCATATGATGATTATTTCCACCGTATATTCTTTTACAGTTCAACATTTTGACTGTTTTTGTACAATTCTACAATTCCCAACAATCCCACAGTACATCTTCTACTGTCAGGTCAATAGACCATGATCTATTGGAATGAAATCAATCTGTTCACTGATTGCCTTATTCCCATTGGTTACTGCATGTCACATGATACTCCACTAATAATCTATGACACACGTGATATCACGATTTCGAAATGGGACGTCAATGTAGCAAGGTTATTTACATAAAAAAAAAAGAATCCTGACAAAATCATGGTGCACATGCATTGTAATAACAAAACAATTATAGACTGGATCCTCCGACAACAGCTGTATTGTTTGACCCTTGAACGGTTGAAATAAATCAACTGTTCTCCTCGGACTCAGTCAATAAATTTGTATTATCACTGGAGACCCCAGAAGGCAAACAAATATATGTAACTTTGATTAACCATAAAACTTTTCGATAGAAATAAAGATTGCTAATATCTTTTTACTCCGAAATGAAGCGAAAATGACGCGTATTAATTGAAAACCTGTGATGAGATTGATATATCGTATAAGTGGTAATACATGTACCTCCACTGTTATGTGTTCTCGACATTCATTACCAGGGAGATGTAACCCTGTTGTCAAATCAATCCTCAGGATAAGATTTCATGTAATTACAATTTCAACTCTAAAACATTGCAATAAATGCATTAAAGACAATAAGCAAAGTTATATACGGTGAGATCTGACACTTTGTATTATCACCATTTTCGGTCGCGGCAGTCTTGTGGTTCGAGTCTCGATCCATCTGGTCAAACTTAGGGCATTTGACATAGGTAGTGATTATTTCTTTGCCAACCGCCCGACAACAGACGTGAAAATTACGGGTATTTCGTGTATGACCTTAAGGAAGGGGGTTCTACGTTACGGTAGGCATATTCGACTACAATGTACCAGCCACGGTAGCTTAGTGGTAGAGCATAAATGTACTCCGTAACCGGGAGGTTGTGAGTCCGAGCTCAGCTCGTGCCATGGCTGTGTCAAACTTAAGACGTAAACAAAGGTAGTGATTGCTCCTTCGCCAAACGCTCGGCATTTAGAGGTGTGAAGCACAGGTCTTTCGGATATGACCTTAAATTTGCAGTACTTCACTTACGTAAGAGTTAATGTATGAGTATCGCTCCATTCCTTAAAAGTAATGGACCGAGGCCCCAAAGCGAGGCCCATTGCTTTTAAGGAATGGAGCGATACGAGTACATTGACCCACTTAAAATCCACCTTTGCTGAATTAATAAAAACTAAACTTTGTGCATTTTGATCATGTCTTACGTTTTTCATTCTTTTGTTGCATGCATTTATATCTACTTGTATAAAGGTTGACCTACTTTCCGAACACTCCATTCCTGAAAAATAATGGAGTGTTCGAACAAAAGAATGACGTCATGGATTTTAAAGCTGATGACGTCTCATTATGAGTGACAAATTCTCAGCGGGACGTAGAAAACCACTCACTATTACGAGCGTAAATACCATACATCAGTTCAAGGTCAAAGTGTATGACCATAAAGCTGGTGGTTGGTTGTATATAGTTTAACGAGAATTTTTCACTCATATGGAGGGGTCCCTTAAAGCTGGTGAAAAATTCTCGTATGAGACTAAGACAACAAACAAACAAGTACCTTGTACATGTAATTCATTAGAAATTGTGTACAGAAATGTTGTGAAACTAGTTGGTCTTTCAATAGAGTTAGGGGTACACACAAGGTATGTAGTTTGTTTAAGAGTTCTAATGATGGGAACGTGATACACTGTCGACAAGGGATGCTTATTCTTCATAGACACCTGATCATCCCACCTTTGATGTGTTCAGGGGTCCGTGTTTGCCCATCTTTCTATTTTGTATTGCTTATAGGAGTTAATAGATTGATCACTGTTCGTTATCTTCACATTTCATATTCTGTCTTTGTTTCTCTCTTTTTATATCTTGATAGGCATGTATTTTTTTTTAAATGGGACTAATTAAATAAAAATCTTTTATTTTGACCTTTCATCCCGCACTGTTATGTATGTAGAGATCATGTTAAGTATAGAGGTCATGTTTACTGAAAGCAAGGCGGCAATACGCAATTTTCGAGTGACACAGTAGTTGTTTTCCGTTGGTGCATTATCGCCTGCTTAGGCCTGTTTCTCCATCCTCTAATCATCTATCTCGCCCTGTGTCTCAATCATAAAGTGTTATAGAAAAAATATTATCAATTCATACAGATTACTCTTACCACTGAGTCGATATCATGGTTAAGTTCAAGGTCATTGATATAAAGAAGTTGGAAATATTTGAACTAGACCACAATTTTATAACTTCGTACAAAGGTTGCCCATAAGAAGTGTGTCTTGAATTTAAATTAGTGTTATTTAAACAATGTCAAGGTCACTGGTATGGAGAATTTTCCTTAAGGCATTACTTTGTAATGGTAATACATTATTATTTCATACTGTGTTACGTTCATGTTAATTAGGATCAGACAACAAATCAATTTCATTAGGTGAAGTTAAAGTTAAAGAGACATCGAGCCATGACTTTGTACCAAGGTTATTTTACTTTGTTGAAAATATATGAGAATTTGTCCTGGTTGTAAAACGAAATGTACCACCATCCAGTGCACAGAGTTTAGAAGATAGTTTGCCCTCACAACCGAGCCTCGGGTTCGGCGAACCTCGGGTTCGGCGTCCGCATAAAATCGAATTACCCTGAGGTAGTGATTGTTCCTTCACTAAGCGTCTGGAATGAGAAGTGAAAGTCACAGAATTTTTGTCAGATGCGATCTTTAAAATGAACAATTTGAAAGTACATCAAAGATGATTGAAAACGTGGATTGCTTTCTTTTATGGGTAAGCATCCAAGAGCCTTAGTTTAATTAAAGTTTACCTATCATCATTAATTATTAAACTTTTTACATTAAAAAAAAACCAAGAGACATTTGGCAAGCAGATCATGATTTTCTATAGCTCATTTTACATCCTTACGCATTCTTCATTCAAAACATAATCAATGAAGAAAGAATTGACCCTTTACATGTACTATTCTTGACAACTAATACTTCAATAGTATAATCAGTAAATGTTCTATCAAGCCCTTATCTTTGCTCCTCAAAGAAATGTTGCTGTTTTGAAGGAGAAAGTACCACAGCATATTCGAGATCGGTGGAGAAGTGGTGTAAATCAAATGTGGATTCTAAACATTTGCAAAGAACTTTTAGTAAATCTTAAATCTCAAAACTTCACAAATCTACACCATGAAAACGTATGACTTGTCAACATTTTACATGACCATTCCTCGCGATGAATTGAAGACCATACTTTTTGACATCATAGACAGTTGTTTTTTTAATAAAAATGGAAAAAAGAAATATTCATTTATGGAGATCAGTCATTCAAAAATTTCTTTGCTAAACAGCACTCTGATTACCCCCACAAGTACTCTGAAGTTGAAATATGCTGGAGTTCTTCATTGACAATATATTCGTAGTCTTTGGTGATCAGGTCTTCCAACAGTCTGTTGGAATTCCCATGGACACGAATTGTCCTCCTTTGTTAGCTGACCTGTTTTTATATTCTTGTGAGGCATTCGATATATCCCCGTGAACTCGAGATAAAAGACACAACAGAGTCTTCCACATCTGCTGTGTATTTAGATATTTTATTAAAAATGGATATGGATGACAAACTAACAATTCAACTTTATCCTAAACGGGATAATTTCAGCTTCTCCCTCGCCGGCTTCTCGTGCATGTATTTATGTGGCACTGTTCCATTGTTGACTGCATATGGTGTTTGTGTCTCTCGGCTAATTCGGTGCGCGAGAGAGTGGTCTTCGTATGGTCAGTTTTTAAATCGAGGCAGCTTCTGACAAACAAGTTGATGCCGGTGTTTCATCAGTCTCATTTAAGTCAGCATTTGGCAAACTCTATGGTCGTTATAACGATCTAGTTTGCCGATACAACCTATCATTAGGTCAAATATTGTCTGACGTGTTTCATACCGATTGTTAGGCCTATCTTGGCTTACTGATTTTGACTACGGATTACTTCGTTTACCATGAAGACATGGGGCTCACAGCGGGTGTGGCCGATCGCAGGAGATGCTTGCTTCTCCTAGGCACCTGATCCCACGTCTGGTGTGTCCAGGCGTCCGTGTTTGCACAACTCTTTATTTTGTATTTATTGTGGTCGCTGTTCGTTATCTTCATCTTACATGCTGGAGTTCCTCATTGACAATATCTTTGTAGTCTTTGGTGATCAGGTCTTCCAACAGTCTGTTGGAATTCCTATGTGAACCAATTCTGCTCCTTTATTAGCTGACCTGAGGAGCCAGAATTTATTCAAAACCTACACGAGAAGAAAAATATCTTGCCGTGACCTTCATCTCGACATTTAGATATATCGACGATGTTTCATCTATTAACAATAATCATTTTCATTCATATGTCGATTCGATATATCCCAGTGAACTCGAATGAAAAGACACCATACAGTCTTCCATATTTGCTTCATACTTGGATATTTTATTGTTAGTTGTTAGTTTGCCGTCAACATCTCTTCCTTGATAAGAATGCTATTGAAATTACAGTAAACTATAATTAAATGTTTTCTTTCTTATGTGAGAGGATATTTAAAGAAAATAACCTTACCCATGGTTATCTGTGAAATATACTATACAGAAGTATTTTAAATTAATTATTAGAGAAATGTAAACAAGTCTTTGAATTCGTGGTGTATAGTGCAATTGATTTAAGACGTATCCAGTTTAGCACAGAACTTTATAAGTGTTTCGGAGATAAAGTAACTCAGAATCAATATCGAACATAGCTGTCTTTCATTTGATATTGAAGGACGTGTGATCATGTCAAAGTGGAAATTGATATAGTAATTGCAAATAATTACCAAAATTTTTTATTAAATCAAATTCATCATGTGATGGTCATTTTATGTACCGCTGGTCAGTATAGACGCAATTCTGTTTTTTAATATAGTTTTCCGCAAACAGTCTTAAACAGAATACAAAAAGGTCCTCCATAGAAGAGCTCGTGTATCGGAAATTGCGTACTGAATCGCAGTAAATCGGTTTTCGTCTTTTTTCTCTGGGTGGATTGTTCTTTCATATGAATGGAAATACAGACACCTGGTTAGAATTTTGTCATGTTCTAGCTAGCAAACACGTACAAATACACGTACAAATACACTTACAAATACACTTTGTAAAAGGTATAATCATTTCAGTCTGCTGTTATTTTATCAAACAATTTACAATTACTATCCTATTCTTAATCATTACAAGATACTTGTGTTTAACAGTATCATTCACAGAGGCTTAATACACATTTAATGATGCTTCAACCTACCATTGGCTATCATCTGAAGTTCACAAATCCGTTCGTGTGTGACCACCTCCTGCATTCAGTACTGCAACACATCTGTGATACATAGGTTTCAGCCGGTTCCGCACTGTCTGAGCTCTAGTTCTTCTCCCTAAATCTTTCCGAGCCGTGCTTACTGCAGATAAGAATCTGTTCCGCAAATTTAGGAAGCGAATTGTACGGTCTTCTTTAGGGGGTCGTAACTTGGGGTCTGTCACTGTCGGTCAATCATCAGGGGATCGATGACTTTGATAACGTCTCCAGAGAAGACTTATTGTCTTCTGAGTAGTCCCCACAGTCTGTGCTACTGCAGTGTAGGACATGCTTGCCTTGAGCATCTCTAGAGAACGCTCATCTTTGGATAGTCGTGGCCTATGGAAAAATGGAAATTATCTGATTTTCTCTAAGGATTAACGATAGACATTTGTGTAAGCCAAACATGAACAGATCCATGTGGTTTCAGATCCTTTTGCACGAGCTAATACCCATTGTACTCGTCATTTAAAAATAGCCATGCTTGAATAATAGCGATTATCTTATTAGAATAATCGGTAGCTAAGCTCTGTTATATAGGGCATTTTATCTTTCAAATGTTTCTTCCAATGAAATGTGGAAAATATGAACCACATATATAGACCAATTCCTTTCTTTTTTCATGTATATAAAACGATAAAGTATGCGTATCTAGTGGACAATTTTCTTTGCGTATACAGTGTAATAAAAAAGTTTATAATCCCGCGAGGCGGATTTGAACCACCGACCTAAGGATACCAGTAAATACACACTACAGTCCTCCGCTCTACCAACTGAGCTATCACGGGATATTTACTGTTATCGTGGTTGTTGCATTGAATATTATCGTGTAGAATGTGTGTACTGGTACGTTTATACCTGTACACGAAAACAAACTTCACATCTGTTTCAGGCAAAGTTTTATATCTGGATTAACCCCAGGTATAGTAATATCAAGGCAATATCCTAATAGTGCAGTTAATTTCAATTTTTGTAAAAAGCCGACATTTTCAAGTGAAAACACATCACAAATCTAAATACGTTACATGTATTTCGAAACTGGTTAGAATGATAATTTATACTTATAAATAAAAAAAAATTGCCAGTTAACTCCGAAACGCTTCCTCCATAGTTACTGCTTGCACCATTAATATTGTTTCATATGTGAGGTGAAGTCCGTAAGCTACAATAGAATCTTACTTGTTTAGTAGATATCGTAAAATTAATTAAAAACATACTTTCGTTTTCGATAAAGTACCCTGAAATAGCAAAAATGATAGTAAAGTGGCGTACACGCTTTAGCCAGTATAAGCAGATTTAGGCAGACATATCCAGGGGTCCGTTTTGCCCAACTCTCAATTTTTTTTTATTGTTTATAGGAGTGATGAGATTGATCACTGTTTGCTATATTCACCTTTCACAAGCCAGTTTTCTTTTTTCATAGAACGAGACAACATCGTAGCAGCTTAGGTCTACAACCAATCGCACATTATTGGGCCTTTCCGGTAATTCGAGAAGTTGCAATTGGTTTACAACATGAACAGCATGACATTGTGTAGGTGTGCAGTATTAGTTATACCGATAATAGTTTTGACTAGGTTTATATTTATCATTTTATGAAGATTAATAATCATATTACGTATACACATCTCATTCAACGAAGGGCGCCCCTTCCTGAAACCAACAGGGATGTATACAAAAAGTGTTTATTTTGGTTGAACATGTCTTGTGATGACACGGATCTTGAAAGTAAGTAATAAATCGAAAACTGTCCAATTTGTCAGATATTGAATGGTCCGGGACTGTTCTGGGAACTTTGTGCTTTATAACTTTAAAGTTATTTTTTTTAACGAAATTAGGTTGTACACTACTTTACAATGTCCAAGAAACCAGGCCAATATGAAAGGTGAAGATAATGAACAGTGATCAATCTCATAACTCCTATCAGCAATACAAATTATAGTTAGGTAAACACGGACCCCTGGATATACCAGAGGTGGAATTAGGTGTCTAGGAGGATTAGCATCCCCTGTCGACTGGTCACACCCACCGTGAGCACTATATCAAGTGTCTTGATCAGGTAAACGAAGTTATCCGTAGTCAAAATCAGTGTGCCAAGAACGGCCTCACGATCGGTATGAAACACGTCAGACAGCATATGGCCCAATGATAGGTTGTATTGGACAAACTAGATCGTTATAACGACCATAGAATTTGCGAAATTCGACTTAAAACGAGACTGTTGAAACCTATGCACCATCAACTTGTTTGTCAGTACCCTGCCTCGATTTAAAACCTGGTCATACGCAGAACAAGCTCTTGCATATCTAATCAGTTGAGAGATATAAACACTATATGCAGGTGATAATGGAAAATTGCTTCATAAATATGGGGAGTTGACGATGGAGAAGCTGAAATCATCTCGCTTATCAGAAAGTTGAGTTGCCAGTTTGCCGTTAATATTCATTTTCAGTACAAATATCTAAGTATGAAGCAGAAGTGGACGACTTTGTGGTGTCTTTTATTTCGAGTTCACAGATATAAATAGCAGTTTTTCTGTTTGTCGTTAATATAATGCATTTATGTTTTCGATTATTGTGTTTGACGAGAAGAAACAAAATGTATGCATAATTTTGCCCTTAAATCATCGAACTGGACAAAAACTACAATTAGAAACCCATTCGCATTATTGAATTTCAAATTTTAAAATTAAGAACGACCGTTGGTTTTGTCTTTGGTCAGATATTCGGCATGACAGATTACAATTGCATTCGAAAAATCATTATCCAATTTTCACGGAGAGAGATAATTCATGTTAGATAATGAACATTTAATTTGCAGCTCCACGTGCCTTCCTAATAATCAAGTTTTATTTACTCGATATGATATCAAGAAATATAACATACATGTAACTAACACACGCAATTATTCCAAAATTGTTCAATTCATTTAAATTATAGATGTGGTTCATTCAATTCATTTGCTCAACAATTCAAACACGCATTTAAAAACCCTCATCTATGCAATATCATTTAATTGTGATTTCCCGTGCTTACGCGGGGTTTCATCTAGTGACCTATATATTAACTGGCATTCATATACTTTATAGTGCCTTTGAACAGTTCCTTGTCTGAAATTGAAATCTTGCAAAGAAGAAATAAGATTGCCCGAAATGCTTTTCATCAATCCCTAAATCCTTGATTACCCTTCTTGATCCCCATCTATCCCCGTGTAAGACATACACAACAACTGTATGATGATTGTGAGTACCACATACATGTGTATTAATGTAATTGTACGTTATATAAAGAAAAGCAATGTTGTTGGTATTTTTAAAGATATAAACAGTTTTAAATTATATCCCATATATACATGTTACATTTCGTTGATTAAAAACATGATTTAAGAAATACCTTATCGATGATTGAAAGCGATTTGCCAGCAGTTATTTCCTATATGTTTAAATATCAACATCTACTGAAATATGGAAGAATATTAGACGAACAATCTAATGATTGATTGATTGATTATATCTTGCTTAACGTCTCACTCGAGAATTTTGCACTCATATGGAGACGTTACAATCGAATGAAAATTTCATGAAAGTTTTACTTCAGTGATACGTGAAAAGGTGAAGATAAAGTGATCAATCTCCTAACTCCTGTACGAAATACCAAATTACGAGATGGGCAAACACGGACCCCTGGACATACATGTACCAGAGGTGGGGTCAGGTGCCCAGGGGGAGTAATCATCCCCAGTCGACCCGTTACATCCGCCGTGAGCCCTATACATGTATCTTCATCAGGTAAACAGAATAATCCGTAATCAAATCTTGATATCATGCAAAAATAAATACCTTTTCCCAATGTTTTGCCTTTAATAAATAAAAAGATAGAAGTACAACTGCACCTAATAATTAAACATACATATGACTTTCCAGTGATAAAAAATTAAGTACAATATGATATGATGGCACAGTTTAAAAAGAAACCCTTATGGTGTTATGGAGCATATTGCATATAAATAATCAAAATCTTAGTGCTATTACACTGCACGTGCTTTCTCTTATTTATGGTCTAATACTCCTAACATACGACACAGGTGTTGCTGTAAACCATGTATTCTGTACAGGTTAACAATTCGACATTTATCAACCTTAATTCTTTACTTGAATATTATCCCGTGATAGCTCAGTTGGTAGAGCGGAGGACTGTAGTGTGTATTTACTGGTATCCTTAGGCCGGTGGTTCAAATCCGCCTCGCGGGATTCTAATTTTTTCATTACTTGTACTGTTTTTCTTTCCCCGTATCATTAATTAATATTAGAAAATGTGTATCAGATCACCCGAATCAATCTGGTTAGTTGGATGAATATTGCTCGAGAAATTTTTTCCTCATTGCCGGTGAAGAGGTGCGAAAGTTAATCCTATCTCGGCGATTATGGCCTTTTTTTAAAATAAGGAAAGTATCTTCAACGTGCCACACCTGTTGACACGGGACCTCGGTTTTCGAGGTCTCGTCCGAAGAAACGCCGCAAATGATCGCCTCTTTCGGTAAGCAAGGGGTACTGAGGACATCCCCACAGGGAATATTCGTCCGGTGACGTGCGTCAATTTGTAAATGTTTGAACATTTTCAGTTTCTTCCCTTGAACGACTGAACCAATTCTAACCAATTTTAGATCTAAAAGTTGATATTGATTTTAGATTAAATAATATAATGGACTATTTTCTTTGCGTATATAGTGTAATAAAAAAGTTTATAATGCCGCGAGGCGGATTTGAACAACCGACCTAAGGATACCAGTAAATACACACTACAGTCCTCCGCTCTACCAACTGAGCTATCACGGGATATTAAAGTTCTGTTGCATACCCTCGTTTGTTATTGTTATGGAATTTGTGTAATAGTACGTTTACCTGTATATGTAGTAGTTACCCCATACAATATTCCTGGTTATGTGCAGATACCCGATGGGCGTGGTCATAATGACACGAGGGAGCGTAGCTCCCTCGTGTCATTATGACCACGCCCATCGGGTATCTGAACATAATCAACAATATTATATGGGGTAAGTGACTTGTACCATAGTTTACTATTATTCATCATATTTTATTATAGCTTTCGGAAGCGCGGTCGCCTGTTTACAATATGATGCCATTTTTATTTTATTTTTTTGGTCTTTACATTGCACTTTGTACACCATATATTTCTATTAAAATGACTTTCTATTACAAAAAATTATATGATCATTAAATTTTATATATAGATATAAAACTTTTTTTAAAATGCATATAAATGTTAGGATTGTTGGTTTTGATATTTTTATTTCACATGTACTCATTTTACGACTTCTAGTACCCGTATTTGCTTTACAGAATTGAAATTAGATGCAATCAAAATTCTAAGAACCCATATTTGTGCATTTTTCTGTTTAAAAAATTAACAACATATTTAATTGATGATGGTAGTTACTCTTTTAAAAATCCTATTTGATATTCTTTATTGTAATACATATTTTGACTAAATTGGCTGAAAAACATTTACATGTATATACAATGAATTAAAAAAATCGGTGAAACATAAGCGAAAAAAATATTAAGAATTGTATGGCGCGGAACCATAAAAGAAACACGACAAGTCTGATTGGCCGCCGCTGTTCACCCTGTCCACAAAACAAGTTTATCTCTCAAACGCGTTCTTATCACGTGACTGGGTCTTTTAGAAAAATCTGTATAAATGATACCTGTATTTCTACTTACACGTGTTTCTCAACTTGTTCGCACACATGGAGGAGAATGTGGAAATAAGAAGTCTTTGGGACGAAACTACTGACGATATTATCTTGTCTTAAGCTTCAAATGAGACTGAGTGCGAATATTTATTTGGCGAACTTAGTCAGAGTTAGTTATCCAAGTTTGAAATGGGCAATTTTGATCAGGAAGAACTTCATACAGTGGATAGTGATGTTGTTGTTTCGAGTTTGTGGGCGGGGTTTGAAGAAATGTACAGATAACCCACACTTTTAACAAAAGAAAACATGTCAAACTACGGTACAAGGAAACAAACTTGTCGCACCTGGTTCTGAGAAAAACAGCTCTGGATTAACCTCGGGTATCTTCATATCAAGGCAATATGCCAATAGTTTCGGTTCATTTCAATGTTTGTTAAAAGCCCACATATTCAAGTCAAAACACATCAAATATTCAAATACCTTACATGCATTTCGAAATAGGTAAATGAGAAGAAACTATATTAAATGGCAGTCATATACTTAGTGCCTTTGAAACATCTCTTTGTCTGAAATTGAAATCTTGTAAAAAAGAAATATTACCCGAAAAGTTTTTTGTCAATCTCTAAATGAGTGGCCCCTACAGAACCTAATCTATGTCCGTGCAAGACATACAACAACTAAGTGATGATTTTTACCTACCAAATAGTAATGTAATTTAAGAATAAACAAAGGGAATTTCGTTGATATTTTTAAAGATATAAAACATTTTTGAATTATGTCCGACACATACATGTACATGTGTATTTAGCAATATTTTATCACCACCTGCATATGGTGTTTATATATCTCAACTGATTCGATACGCAAGAGCTTGTTCTGCGTATAGTCAGTTTTTTTTAAATCGAGACAAGCTACTGATAAACAAGTTGATGATACAGGAGTTTCAACAGTCTCGATTGAAGTCAGCATTTCCCAAATTCTATGGTCGTTATTATAATAACGATCTAGTTCGTCAATACAACTTATCATTGGGTCAAATGCTATCTGTCGTGTTTCATACCGATTGTTAGGCCGTTCTTGGCACACTAATTTTGACTACGAATAACTCCGTTTATACCTGATTAAGATATAGTGCTAACGGCGGGTGTGACCGGTCGACAGGGGATACTTACTCCTCCTAGGCACCTGATCCCACCTCTGTTCTATCCAGAGGTCCGTGTTTGCCCAACTCTCTATTTTGTATTGCAAATATGAGTTATGAGATTGATTATTGTTCGTTATCTTCGCCTTTAATACCTGTTACTTTTCGTTGATTAAGAACACGATTTAAGCAATACTTAATTTACATGTATGATTGAACGGGATTTAGCAGCAGGTACATGTATTCCTTATAGCCTTTAATACTAAAATAATTAGACGAATAATATAATAACAATTTCATGACAGATTTATTTTAGTGATACGTGAAAAGGTGAAGATAGCAGGGATCAATCTCCTAACTCCTGTAAGAAATACCAAATTACGAGATGGGCAAACACGGACCCCTGGACACACCAGAGGGGGATCAGGTACCTATAGGAGGAGTAAACTTCCCCTGTCGACCGGTCACACCCGCCGTGAGCCTAATATGTTGCACAGCTAAACAGAGTAATCCGTAGTCAAAACCATATGATATGATGCAAAAATAAATACTTTTCCAATGTTTTGCTTTTGATGTACAAGTATATATAAAGAAAAAGATAGCGCGCAACTGTACCTAATAATTAGACGTACATATGCCTTTCCATTACTCAAATTCAGTAAAACATATATGATGGCACACTTTAAAAAGAAACGCTTATGGTGTATATTGCATATAAATCATCAAAATCTAAGTTCAATTACAGTGTACGTGCTTTGTTTATCTATGGTCTAATACTCCTAATATACGACACAGGTGTTGTTATCAATCATGCATTGTGCATAGGTTAAGTATTGTGTATATGTAAATGAAGAACTCGACATATATTAACCTTAATTCCTTATGTAAATATTATCCCGTGATAGCTCAGTTGGTAGAGCGGAGGACTGTAGTGGATTTGATACTGGTATCCTTAGGTCGGTGGTTCAATTGCAATTTTTCTAATACTGAAAATCTTATATTGATTTTATTTCCACAGAACTTCAATTTGATATGATAATGTGATAAACTGTTTTTCAGCTTACCTGAGTGACTCAGGTGACCTATTGCTATCTCTGTTTTCGTCTGGTTGGTAGGTTGTATATTGTTTAATGTCCCACTCGAGATTTTGTCACTCAAAAGGAGATGTTGCCATTACCGGTGAAGGGCTGCAAAAGTTAGAACTATGCTCGGCGCTTACTGCCTTTGAGCAGGAAGGGACCTTTGTAGTGTCATATCTGCTATGACACGGGGCTCTATTTTTAGCGTCTAATCCGAAGGACCACCCCAAATAATCACCTCTTACGGTAAGCAAGGTTTACTGAGGACACTCTGACTCGGGGAATGAATGTTCGTGCGGTGACCTGTGTCGATTGTAAATGTTTGAACATTTTCAGTTTCTTTCCTTGAACACCTGTACCAATTCTAACCAATTTTAGTGTATACATGTATATTGTATCATATATAGGTAACGGAAACTAAAATTTGAATTTCATGATCCCCGACTCCCTCAGAATTAATGCAATCGTCAAAAAGCTCAATCTGTTACTCCTGGACATTAAGTAATCAAACTGTTTATAGGATTATACATTGCAATGAGCAATGATCCCTCTGCCGAGATCATGGAATTTATGACCTTGGGTTTATCGTTCAGGCCCAAGTCTTGATAAATGTATGAAAGTCGAAGATAACGAACAGTGATCAATTTCATAGAAAAAAAACTTTTCGGCATCAAGGAGACAAATCGTTTGCACGATTATAATGAGTACTCAAGACTATGCAAAAATTGTGAAATTGATGACAAAACAAAACTTTTTTTAAAATAAACTTCATCTTCTCATGATCATTTTCTCTACCACTAGTCAGCGTAAACGAAATTCTCTTTCTCATATATTTCACCGTCTTTTTCTCTTTCCCATATCTTTCACCGTCTTTTACAATACCAACGCCAACATTTTTAAATGGAATACTAAATAAATAATGAATATGCAGAAAACAAAATAAATAAAAGGAATTCGAAGTGTTTGGTGGAATGAAAACAAAAGAAAGTGCAATGGTGAGTATGATGATGTTTGCAAATAAATGCGCATTTTGTGTTTGCTGTGCTGTTCAACCTTTTTTTTTTTTTTTTTTTTTTTTTGAAAAATGTCATTGTTGTAACAACAAAAATACTTTTGGAAATGTATAATTCGTAATTGATCTAAATAATAATATCAGGTACGGATATATTCAGGGGTGGGGGGGGGACCAGAGGATTTGTTGACTTTTGCTGATACCATTCGTGTTTTATACTTTTTTATTGTCTGCATGCGGTTTTATAAGTTAGATGCCGATTAATAACACTCTTTAAAAAGAATTAAAAATAACAAACGAATTTACAATGTTAGTGATAAAGGTTCCATGTCTGACAAAATCTAAATCCACATAGACTTCATCAACACCTCCCTCCTCCCCTTAAACGGAATTTAATGATGTTGAAAATGATAATCAGTGTATGAAAATCGATGTCGGATTACATTAACTTACAGGTGTTTTGAACCCCTCTCTCATAACTATTTCAATTTAGATTTCGATCCGACATTGATCATTTGATCTCTCCCCTAAAAGAGTTCAATTGATTCTTTTCGGATGCGTGTAAATGAATATTTTTGTTAGATAACTAATGTCCAGTTTGATATTGGGGGTAAACATTGATGCCACTTCAGACAGTCCCTCTTTGCCCATTGTGGAACGTAAGTATATTGTACGTCTTTGTTCGTTGTTGAAATGAAAAGGGCCGTGCTTTCGGCTTTGCAACTGGTAACGGGTAAGGTACAGCCGATGATGAATTATAATTCCTGCAGGTTGGAAAATGTCTCTATTGAGTTCCAACAAGAATTCCACTTGGCTTCAACTGAATCTACAACTGACCACTTCCGTTTCCAAGCGCTGACCTCGTGTCGAAGAGATGTAGGCGATTGCAAGGCAATTTCCGACATGAATAAACTCTATCCAAAATTAAAAGGGGATTGCAACCCTTACAAGTAACCCCCTCTAGATCCCCCAATGAACGTTAAGTAGACTGAAATTAATACCTTTCAATATTGATTTGCAGTTTAACAGTGTGTATAAACAAATAATCTGTCACATGTCTGTTGTCCTGTCAAAGAAAAGATTAAATTAATGAAATGATTTAGTCTTGCTGGTTTTATTGACCTTCAGAAGTGATATAAGGTATGGAATCCCCTAGTAGAAGAGACTAAACTCACATAGTCTTCGTCAATACAAGGAAAATAAAATGAATAAATGTAATATTGAAAAAAAGAATAAAAGTGAATGAATACTAAATGGGAGAGAAATAGACACATGAGAGGCGGTTCCTAATTTAAATATAGTACTTAATCCCATTTCATGAAAGAAAGGTGAAAATAACGAACATTGATCAATCTCATAACTCCTATAAGCAATACAAAATAGAGAGTTGGGCAAACACGGACCCCTGGATACACCAGAGGTGGGCAATACACGCTGCACTTTAAATCGTCTTTTAAAAAATTTTTCTCATTCATAATTGCCTTTTCTATTTTGTTTTGAGTAATTCATTATTTTCATATTCGGGGCAATAAGTGCATTCACAGATATACAATGAGGGTGATGACAAAATAAACAGAAAGAGTTGGATTTGTGTGCGATTTACTAAACGTAAGGCATTTCACCCCTCTTGGGCCTCTAAATGTCTTACAAACTGAGATGACGCATGCGCTTTTAAAAGTCATTGTTAATCATGGAGGCGAATTTGACAGCAAAAGGATGTATTATTTGAAATTACGACGATTATCGTCGATTTAGTTTGAAATAGAATGGTTTCAATTGGATTCACTTGCGGAAAAATCATTCATGGATTGATTTATATATTAAGTTTTCGAACGATTCACATCAAATGTAACCTGAAATAAATTCGAACCTAAACGCGACTGATTTCCCAGATATTGTATGAGGCATGGACAGAAATGAGGGGGATAGGAAAGACCGAAGATGAAATTAGAAATAGATAAACTGGGTGTATGCTGATCTAGTGGACTGTGTTTTTTGCGTATACAGTGTACTCAAAAATGTGTAGAATCCCGCGAGGCGGATTTGAACCACCGACCTAAGGATACCAGTAACTACACACTACAGTCCTCCGCTCTACCAACTGAGCTATCACGGGATACGTAAGGTTGTGTTGTAGATCATCGTTTGTTACTGCTATGGGATTTGTGTAATAGTACGTTTACCATGTTAACACACTTGTCACACCTGTTTCAAAGAGAGAGAGAGAGAGAGAGAGAGAGAGAGAGAGAGAGATCTGAATTAATCTCTGGTATCTTAAACTGAAGGCAAAATGCTAGTAGATTCAATCAATTACAATGTTTGTTAAGTTAAATGCAGTAAATAGTCAGATAAGCTACATGTATATCGAAACAGGTTATGAATGTACAATGTTCTATTAAAAACTACATATACATGTATATTAACAGCTGATTAATGGACACGTGTAGACAGTCTGCCTTTAAAACGTTCCCTGTTTGAAATTGAAATCTTGAAAGAAGAAATAATATTACCCGAAAACTTTTTCGTAAATCTCCAAATCAGTGAACCCGATAAACCCTAATATATGTCCATGCAAGATATTCACAATAACTATGTGATGATTGGAGTACCTAATACATGTAGCTATGTAACTGTACGTTAAAGAAAGGCAATGTTGTTTATCATTTCAAAGAGATAAACAAGTTGAAATTATATCAGATACATACATATTACTTTTCGTCGATTGAAAGCATACTTTATTTTTTTATTTATTGATTTATTTATTTATTGATTTATTTCCTATGAATTTTATCCTTTAATACCAACATTTACTGAAATGTAGAAGGACAGAAGACGAATAAGCTTATAATTATTTTTCTTGACAGCTGTACATGTATGTTAGTGATATATACAAGTAAATAGAAAGATAGGAAAAGTGCAACTCCACATAACAAGTAGGAGTATTAGTTTCCAGTACTCGTATTGATTGCTATATAATATAACACACTTTTAAAAAGATTATGGTCCATGTTTCATATCAATCTCAAGGCGCTTCCATTGCACGTGGTTTTTATTTAAAGTTCAATATGCCTAATATACGACGCAGGTGTTGTCAGTCAAGTAGTGTGTCTAGGTAAGGTTAATGAACACTTTGACATTTACCTTAGTAAATATTATCCCGTGATAGCTCAGTTGGTAGAGCGGAGGACTGTAGTGGATTTGATACTGGTATCCTTAGGTCGGTGGTTCAAATCCGCCTCGCGGGATTGCAATTTTTTAATTACTGAAAATTTTATATTGATTTGTTTCTCCATAACATTAATTTGATATGATCAGTCTTTCTCTCTAGTTCATCTGGGTGGATTTTTCCTTCATATGAGTGGAACAACAGATATCTGGTTAGAATTTCCTCATGTTGTACCAAACAACTATGTAGTAGTTACCCATATGATATTGTTGGTTATGTGCAGATACCCGATGGGTGTGGTCATTATGACCGCGCCCATCGGGTATCTGAACATAATCAACAATATTATATGGGGTAAGTGACTTGTACCATAGTTTACTATTATTCATTATATTTTATTATAGCTTTCAGAAGCGCGGTCGCCTGTTTACAATATGATGCCAATTGTTATGTCTTTATATTACCCTTTGAACACCATATATTTCTATCATAATGACTTTCTATCACCGAAAAATGTATGTTCATTAATTGTTTTTAAAAAGCCGTTTTTAAAGTGCATATAAATGTTTGGACTGTTGGTTTTGATATTTTTATTTTAATACATATTTTGACTAAATTGGCTGGAAAAACGTTTACATGTATATACAATAGATTTAAAAAAAAAAAAAAAAATGGTGAAACCATAAGAGAGAAAAAAAAAAGAATTGTAAGACGCGAAACCATAAAAGAAACACAAGTCTGATTCACTCTGTCCGCTATACAAGTTTATCTCTCAAACGCGTTCTTATCACGTGACTGGGTCTTTTATAAAACTCTTTATATATGATACCCGTATTTCTACTTGCACGTGTTTCTCGACTTGAGGAGAAGTCTTTGGGACGAGACCATTGACGATATTATCTTGTATCAAGGTTTAAGTGAGATTCAGTGCGAATATCTATAATGTATTTGGAGAACTTAATTAGTCTGAGTCAGTTATCCGTGTTTGATATGTGCATCTGGAGGAACTTCATACAGTGGACAGTGATGTTGTTTTGTTTTTGTTTTTTCGAGAATGTGGGTGGGGTTTGAAGAAAAGTGTGGGTTATATACAGATAACCCACACTTTTAACAAAAGAAAGCACGCCAAGCTATGGTACAAGTGCTGATATCCTTTGTAAATGATCATGAACTTACGGTACATCCCACGTGTAAGTAAATGTAGAAATAGAAAAACTGACTGTGTATTGATCTAGTGGACTATTTTCTTTACGCATACAGTGTACTCAGAAAAGTTTATAATCCCGCGAGGCGGATTTGAACCACCGACCTAAGGATACCAGTAAATACACACTACAGTCCTCCGCTCTACCAACTGAGCTATCACGGGATATTTACTGTTGCTGTTTTGTTATGAAATATGTTTACACTTCCTGTGCATGAAAACACGCTTGTGACACCAGCCTCGGGGAGAGAGAGACCTGGATTAACCCCGGTATCCTAATATTAAGTCACTGTGTAGTTTGTCGTAATTTACATGCTCGTTAAACTCCACATTTTCTTGTCACATACTGCATTACATGAATTTCGAAACAGGCAATGTATGATAAGGAATTACATGAAATGACTTGGCACCTTTAAGGATGGTAGTCTATATCGTCATAATGGCTGACTTCCTTTTAAAACATGGATGAAAGTATAAATATCAACAATATTTCCATATTCATTTAAACAATCTCCGAGTAGCTCAATAGGTTAGCACATTGACTTCTGAACTTTATATCGTGGACTAGAGTCCAGCAGAGGTATTGATATTTTTGCAGATTGCTTTCTACTAAAACTCTTTTTTTTTTTTCACTAAGTAAAGAAAATTTGAAAGTTTTCAATTTCAAAATATTGTTGTACATATCCCCCACTTTTCATCCATATCAAATTTCTCTAGTGTACATGTAACATACATCTTTAAACCCCTCCTTGTCTGAAATAGACATCTTTAAAGAAGAAATAAGATTACATGACAAGCTTTCCGTAACTCTAAAAGGTCAGAGACCTCTAAATATCCGGATCTATCTGCATACAAGACACACATTTATACAACTTTGTGATGATTTTACGTACCAAACATTAAACAGTTAAAGTTATTGCACGTTAAACTAAACAGAGATAATTATAGCTTTATTAATTTCAAAATATGACTGGTTTTGAATTATATCCTATACATATCTGTTACAGTCCGTTGATTAAGCAAGGCTTTATCGATGATTGAAAGGAATTTGCCGGCAGTTATTTCCTATATTGAATATATAAACACCTTTAATACCAACATTTGCTAACAGGTGTTGTTGTCAATCAAGCATTGTATATATGTTAATAAACAATTAAACATCCATCAACCTGAATTATATGTTTAAACATTATCCCGTGATAGCTCAGTTGGTAGAGCGGAGGACTGTAGTGTGTATTTACTGGTATCCTTAGGTCGGTTGTTCAAATCCGCCTCGCGGGATTCTAATTTTTTTCATTACTAAAAATCTTATATTGATTCTGTTTCCCCATCTTAATTTGATAGTGATTCATGTCATCTATCACTGTCAGTTTTCGTCCAGCGACTCTCGAGTCGGTTATAAACATTTTAACATTCTATGTTCATTCTCTTGAAGAGCCGAACCAACCAATTCTAACCATTTTTATATAACACCTGTAGGTAAACGGAACATAAAATAGTGAATGTCATGATCCCTGATTTCCTGGTTCGTCAAAACCATCAAAATTATTACAATCTTCAAAAATCTCCTCCTGGACATTAAACAACCAAACTGTTTGCATGATTATACAGGTAACAAGCAATTAATTAATGAACCCTCTACCGAAATTGTGAATTTTATTACCCCCTGAGTTTGTGGTCCAATCCCGAGGGTTGGGCTAAGTTGGTCATATATCGCAAATGAATTATACCTTAGAAAAACTTCTAGACCCCAAGGAGGCAAAATCTTTGGATGATTGTGATAATTACTCAAGCTTCTACCGAATATGTGAAATTCATTACAAAGCAAAACCTGTTAATAATTTTCTTCCCATAACTTAATTTTGTCTACCAATGGTCAGTATGAACGTGATTCTCTTTTTCTTATCTTTCACCGTTTTCCACAATACCAATGTACATATTTTTATTAGGATTACTAACACTCCTCCTTCACAGAAGAGCTGACATCTCGAAAATGGTGTACTGGATCACAGTACTGCGTTTCCCAACTTCTTTTTCCCTAGTTTATCTGAATTTAAATACAGACTGGTTAGAATGTCGTTATGTTGTAGCTACCAGTCACGTGCTAATATCCTTTGTAAATGCCCTCATGTTGTAGCTACCAGTCACGTGCTAATATCCTTTGTACATGTCCTCATGTTGTAGCTACCAGCGGTCACGTGCTAATATCCTTTGTAAATGCCCTCATGTTGTAGCTACCAGTCACGTGCTAATATCCTTTGTACATGCCCTCATGTTATAGCTACCAGCTGTCACGTGCTAATATCCTTTGTAAATGACCCCATGGTGTAGCTACCAGTCACGTGCTAGTATCCTTTGTAAATGTCCTCTAACTTTCGGTACATCCCTTATGTATGTTTTTCGAAGATAAAATCAGAAATATAAGGAAGTTGGCTCCTGAACTTTTGAGCACAACTGCGCAGTATACGCTTTCCAATTTCTTTTTAACATTACTCAAAATCTCAGGTGCGAACCTCTTAACTGAAAAAATTTGCTGATCTTGTGGACTATGTTTTTTGCGTAATCACTGTACTAAAAAAAAGTGTAGAATCCCGCGAGGCGGATTTGAACCACCGACCTAAGGATACCAGTAACTACACACTACAGTCCTCCGCTCTACCAACTGAGCTATCACGGGATACAGACTCTCGTTGTGTTGTATATTATTCATTTTAAATCGTTCGTTATTGTTATGAAATATGTTTACCTGTACATGGAAACACACTTGTTACTCGGGGAAAGAGAGATCTTGATTAACCTTAGATATCTTAATATCTAGACAATATGCTAGTATTTTCAGTTATTTTCAATATTTATTAAAAGTCCACATTTTAATGTCAAATACTGCAAACATTTAGATGCGTTACATTAATTTTGAAACAGGTAATGAATGATAAGGAAGTATGTCAATTGACACGTACAGACTTCGTGCCTTTAAACAGTACTGTAACTTTTCCCTATTTGAAATAGAAATCTTGTAAAGAGGAGCTTTTCGTAGATCTACAGAGACCCCTCTCTTTGTGCAAGACACACATTTATACAACAACTATGTGATGATTTTACATTTGTACGAACCAAATATGAAAATAATTGCCCGTTAAATAAACAAAGAAAATATTAGTTTTAATAATTTCAAAATATGATCTGTTTTAAATTATATCCGATACATATCTGTTACATTTCGTTGATTAGAAACACGATTTAAGTCTTGAAAGGGATTTGCCGGCAGTTACTTCCTAAATCGAATATACATGTATAAACACCTTTAATACTAACTATTGTGTTAACAGGTGTTGACAATCAAGTTTTCTGTGTATGTTAATAAACATTTCTACATTGATCAACCTTAATTCCTGCTATAAATCCATCCCGTGATAGCTCAGTTGGTAGAGCGGAGGACTGTAGTGTGTATTTACTGGTATCCTTAGGTCGGTGGTTCAAATCCGCCTCGCGGGAATTAATATTTTTTTCATAACTGATAATCTTAAATTGATTTGTTTCTCCTTCAAATTACTTTAATGTGGTGAGCCGTATGTTAGTTCACTTGAATGGCATAGATGATCTATTGCTATCTGTTTTCGTCCGGCGACGTGAGTCGGTAGTATTCTTACAGGTACAGTGTAGTTCCTTCTCAGGTAAACGGAATATAAATAGTGAATTTCATTATCCCTGCCTCCTTGGTCAAAACCATCAAATTAATGCAATCTACAAAAATCTGTTTTCCCCTGGACATTAATTAAGCAATCAAAATGTTTGCATGATTATACATATGTAATAAGCAATGAGCCCTCCGCCGAATTTTTTTTTTATTTCATGACCCCTGGGTTTATGGACCATGGTTGTTTGGGCTAAGTTGGTCACATATCGTAAATGCATTACTTCTTACAAAGATTAGAAAAAATCTTCTCTGCTTCTAGACATCAAGGAGGCAACATGGTTTGATTCATGACAAAAACTAACCTACAAAATCAATTTCATCTTGTCATGGCAATTCTCTCTATCACTGGTCAATACAAACACAATTTTCCTTTTCTTATTTTTCATCGTCAACAATACTTTAAATAGAATACTAAAAGTTCCTCCTTCACAGAAGAGCTGATATCTCGGACATTACCACTGAATCATAGTACTGCGTCTTCCGTCTTCTTTCACCCTAGTTCATCTGGGTGGATTTTTCTTTCATATGAATCTGGTTTGAATTTCATCATGTTGAAGATAAACTTAGAAATATATAAAGTGATATAATGCGCCGATCTAGTGGACAATTTGCGTATAACATTGTACTTTTAAAAAAGGGTATAATCCCGCGAGGCGGATTTGAACCACCGACCTAAGGATACCAGTAAATACACACTACAGTCCTCCGCTCTACCAACTGAGCTATCACGGGATATTTAAAGTTGTTGTGGTTGTTGTATTGAATATTAGCGTCTGTTAGGGTCTTAGAATTTGTGTAATGATACGTTTAACTGTACACGGAAACAAATTCGTCACTTGTCACAACTGTTTCAGGAAAAGAGAAATGAAGGCAGTATGCGAGTAGTTTCAATTCATATCGAGTTTTGTTAAAGGTCCATTTTCAAATCAAACCATGGGAAATTTTCAAATAGTTACATGTATTTCGAATTAGGTTATGAATGATAAGGAACTATACATGTATATCAATTGGCTCGGATAGACTTTGCGCCTTTAAACTGACAGGTCCTCTTCTGAAAGTGAAATCTTGTAAAGAAGAAATAAATCTCCGAAGTCGGTGACCCCTAGAGACCCGGATGTATTTCTGTACGAAACATAGACGTATATACAACAACCGCGTGTACTTTTTAATTACCAGATATTAATTAATTTGTACGTTAAATACACAGAGAGAATAGTTTGATTAATTGCCAAATGTGACCAGTTTTGAATTATATCCGATACATACTTGTTACATTTCGTTCTTACAAACACGATTTACGCAATACTTTATCTATGACTGAAAGGTTGATTTGGTATAATTTATTCCCTACATTGAAAATATAAACATGATAAACACCTGTGATGCCAACATTTGCATGAATTTAGCAGAATATTAGACGAATAATTTGATGAAAATATTCGATGACAGATATATGAGTATTTATAAATAGAAAGATAGAAAAGTGCAACTCCACATAACAAATAGACGTATTAGTTTCCATTACTCATATTGACTGTGAAATAACACGAGAACACACTACTTGTGGTGCCTGTTTCATATAAATCATGAAACTCCCAGGCACTTCCATTTGTACAGTGTAGGTGCTTGTATAGACGGTGATCTAATTGTCTTAATATACGACACAGGTTGTTGTCAGTCAAGTAGTGTGTATAGGTAAATAAACGATCCGACCTTTATCCATTTATATCCCAACCCGTGATAGCTCAGTTGGTAGAGCGGAGGACTGTAGTGGAAAAGACCTGTTATCCTTAGGTCGGTGGTTCAAATCCGCCTCGCGGGAATTAATTTTTTTTTATTACTGAAAAATGTTATTTTACTAACGTTGATAAGTTCGAGAGTTTGTTTATAACCAGCCTCTGCTTTGGGAGGATGGTGTTATTTTTCGCTGGATTTCACGCTCAGGTTAAAAAATTAGGATTCCCGACTGCTCAGAAGGTTGATAGATTGAAACAAAACAATATTGTTTTCAGGTTCCCCGAGTATGTCTGTCGTCGTACGTTCTCTATCGTACGTTAACACTGGAATATTCTCTACTTCTTATATACATGTACTACTTGACAAAATTGACGTGTAGTATTGTTTGGGGGCAAGGATAACACGAATTGTGAATCTTGTGGCACCGTGCGCCCAAGGGGTTGAGGAATAGGAACAAAATCAATTTTTAAAAAGTATGATTCAGTCTTTAAAAATTTTCCTCTTTACTCAGGTACATCTACTAGGGCCTAGAAAGATTGTACGTATAGTCATTGAATGCCTCTACCAATATTACGAAACATTCACTGCCTTTGAGTCCGGCTTCCGGTGCTAGGCTGCAGCTTATGAAGTATTTGTTTGTGTACGTACCTTCAATAATTTTTCACTCACATTGAGACATCACAAGATGTAAATGAAGTACTACCTATTTAGAATATGCTAAAGCCCCTTTCACACAATCACGGATGAGACGCCGGATTATCCCGGATTGTCAATCCGTGATGGTCCATGACAATCCGCCATCACCGTGTACAAACCATGTATGCATCCGGCGTCGTCCGGGATAATCCGGCCTGGCCAAGCGAAACCGTGAAAAAAATAAAAATAAACATGTTTAATTTTTACCCCGGATCGTCCAGGAAGAAAATCCTCCGTATCGATCCGTGTAGGTAGCGTGTACCACAGTGTATTAACCGAGTCTGCGCAGTTATAATGGTTGGAGACGTTTACAAAAAATGAAATTTCTGCTTGCTGGAGCAAGAGCGCTTATCCAAGGATAGGACTACATGTATATATGAATTATATAGTTAAAAGAAGACCCATTAGATTTTCAAGGCTTTTCTCCTTTAATCCTGAACACATATCAAACAAAATAAGTTTCATATAACAATACCCTCTGCACACCAGACCTAGATGTGGTATATAGGAATCAACTGATCTGAATGTCCGTCTAAATGTCCATCTTTAGTCCTTCCCTCCCATTTTACGTCTACAGTGATGTAGTAAAGAGAAATTAGAAGTTTATACTTAGCACAGAAGTGGCTTATGACCAGATGCAGTGATCGATCACAAAACATTCTATTCTCTGGGTTTGATAGAATCTGTGCATTCATTGCACCATCAATATGCAACAGTTCCTTTATACATGTAAGGACATTGTGTGTGATATTCAGGTGAGCGTTAAGGCCCATCAGCCTGTTGTCTGTAATTAAATTCCACAGGCTGTGTAAGGTGGAAAGGGAGGGGGGGGGGGGGGGTAGGGAGGGTTCAGCAAATTAGGTGACGGCACCCTGCATCTACGAATTCTAAAAATCGCAATCAACATTTTGAATGAGATGAAAATGAAATCTATCAGATGTGCCTTTATCGCTTTGAATGATTTGAACCTGGATTCCATACACGTTTCAACGTTAACAAGTTTTGGGGTTTTTTTTTCTTTCTTTCTTAATTCACGCACACTCGTGTATGAGGCCATTTAATCCATGCATTATGATAAATCATTCGACAGTTAGAAATCATTTCACACACACTTTCTTTTCCCGTTCAGTTCCTTTTAACTCGTGTACTAATATGACCTGTCCCGTCAAGTGCTAATGCAAGAAAACGTTTCTTTGTAATGCAGAAGTAACAAAATCCTTTCTTCTCTCTATTCAATTAAATCGGCATTTATTTCAAATCACTTTTAATTATGCGTAAATTTGAAACTTTTAATTCACTATGTCGGATAATGGACTTAGTGTAAGTGTTGAAAAGCGTGTCGATCATCTAAAAAACAAACTGCTTTTAAGATGCAATCGTCGATAAGGCAATATTGACTATTCAGCGCGTACACCTCTCTCAAACGGTCGCGTGCTCGTTCCCAGGAATTCCGCGATCACAATATAGTTCCTTGTCAAATGCTGCGAAATAATGATTGACTGTCGTACCTATCGCGACGATCGATCGGCCGCGTGGCCGAGGGGACCCTCTCTGTCATCGAAAACAAAATATTTAAATTCAAATCGGTAAACGGTTATGACTTTTCCCCGTACATGCCCAAGATATCAAATAGAATCGGCATCATTATGCGAATTCTGCCTCGTTTACGGAGCTTATTAACGTTAATTATCTATCAATTTAAGGTATTTTATCGCGGTGAGGAAATGTTGTTCGAAATGGAAGGTGAGCGAGAGGCGGTGATTAAACAAAAATCAATGTTGTGTTTGATCAGCATAAAATTTAGTTTGTTTTATCTTTGCATTATGATAAATGCTCCCGAAGGCTCAACCGGAAATGACACACGAAATAGGATACGGCTCACGCCTAAATTGTCTAACTCGGAGCAAAACGGACACTCAGTGCAATACCGGTTGATATTAATAGAGGAATCGGACACGCTTGGAAAACAGTAATAAATATGTGTTAACTACTGTAAAGAATTTCAAAGTCAATCGTCATCACGGCAAGATAACGAGTTTAATTAAACACCATTAGCTGCTGAAAGTGAACGTCGGGATCTCTGATGTAGCGAATCAACCCCGGCCATTAATTGTAAATTAAAGATAACTAGATAAAAAGACACAGAATATCACAGGCAGGTTACATCGCTAAAAATCCCTTAAGCTACATTTTAAGTTTATCTTTAGAAGTAAATGTCTTTATCATTCTGTCAGTTCTCGCGGCCCAAGCGGAGGTATAATTGGAGGTGCGCAAGCCGGCTCTGCGAGTCTTAATTGCGCATTTCTCAGCTCGATAGATACTGCATCAGATGCATAATGAAGAAAGGTCTGTTGGTTATACGGTCTGTAAAATTTGCACATTAATTAAAAAGGCACATTGATATCACTTAGCAAAAAAAATAAAATGACAGTTAAAAAAACTAGAAAATTTCTAATTGCACTTTAGTTATTAAGAAATATGCTACCGATTCCTGTCGCGCGGGTTCCGTGTCGGATAGTGAACTGCCGCATCAGGTGCGTGATGTTACATGGGTTTGAATAATCTGCACATCTTCTAAAATGCGTAGCGAGACAACTGATTACAGCTTAAAGATTTTTACATCATAACTACGTTATTTTTAAATCCCTAAATTAATCAAAATTTGATTTGAATATTGAGAAAGGACTTGATTTACCAATCGCCAAATTCCTGTCCTCAGTTTAAAGCATTCTTCTATTTCTCTAATATAAAATAATTTTCAAGTTAGATATTGTAAAAAAAAAAAAAAAAAAAAAAAAAAAAAATCACCCCGCTGCAACTCCTTCTACAGTTCCAATCTGACGTCACAGAGTTAGTGATTTTATTTTCAATTTTTCCTCGGAAATTATTAGAATATCTTATTTGTAAGGTAAATTTTAAAATAAACATTATGTCTGAATGCATCGACAAAATTATTTTCATAAATATGCAACATTGATATATAATAAATCACACAATTTAATTTGATCTCGGTAATCGCATTTCTCTGATGAAACAGCTTGGGAAAATGGTAGATTGAAAATTTGGTCCGTTGAATGAAAATGTTGCGAATGCAAATAAAGTGAATTTTTGACGTTATTGTTCAGTGAATTCGTGAATCATTACCAGGTCTGTAATGAAGTCTGTGTATCGCACCGTGTTTTGAGAGAAGTCTTGATATCATGACGTCATTTGCGTGACACTAAGGTCAGAACTGAGCACTGTATGGTGTTGTAGTACTGTAACTAGTCTGTTCTCCTTAACACACAACTTCAAATAGTTGTACATATATATATATATATATTCATTATATTTATTGCATATATCTGAAATTTCTGTATCGTACCTCATGTACCACTTCCATTGTGGTTTGAGCGAATAAAATGAATGAATGAATGAACTCTATGGTCGGAACTGACCACTGTAATGGTATTGTAGTATATGATCCGAACTGACCACTGTCTCGTATTGTAGTATATGGTCGGAACTGACCACTGTATGGTATTGTAGTATATGGTCGGAACTGACCACTGCATGGTATATTGTAGTACATGGTCGGAACTGACCACTGTATGGTATATTGTAGTATGTGATCGGAACTGACCACTGCATTGTATTGTAGTATATGGTCGGAACTGACCACTGTATGGTATTGTAGTACCGTAGATCTACAGCGCGGATCCTGATACCAGTATCAGCCAGTTAACGACATGCAATGGTGCGTAACTAGCACAGAGTAGATTTATTGAAACCAATTTGGGGGCCATGAGGTCATATAAGTACAGAGCAACGTACATGAGATGAAAGTCAAAATTGATAGCAGCAACATGTCGCCATACCAGAAACTGACTACAGAAGGTTATATTAGATGGGGATTATCTGTAATAAATGTTTATGTAATTAATATACATAAAGGAATCTGTAACATGTATATTTGAACTAAAGTATTAACATTATTACTCTTAAATTAACATTTGTTTGGTTCTTTTTAAGATTATACAAGGCACTATTTCTTGTTTTAAAAATGTTGATTAAAAAGTGCCTTAAAAAAAGAACAAATGGCTTACATTTATAGTTAAAGCGGGACTGTGTTCATATACTTGTAGGACTTCTAGGAGTACGTACGTTTTCATAAACTCATGTAATATCTTGGATCATACAGTTTCTATGATTCATGCATTCGTAGATGATTCATGTACTCTCTAATAATTCTATGCCTTATCTACAATTCACGCATTCCCTCATACTTCACCTATCACTGAATAATCTATACATCCCCTAATGATTCATGGGTTCCAAATGATTCACATTTTCGCTAATGATTCACATATTCATTATTGATTCACACATTCTGTATTAATTCACGAATTCTCTGATGATTTACGCATTCTCTGATGATTTACGCATTCTCTATTAATTCACACATTCTCTAATGCTTCACGCATTCACTATTAATTCACGCATTCTCTAATGATTCATGTATTCTCAAATGATTCACGCATTCCCTAATGATTCATGCATTCTTTAATAATTCACACATTGCTTAATGATTCACATATTCTCTAATGATTCACACAATCTCTAATGATTTCACGCATTCTCTAATAATTAACACATTCACGAATCATTTCACGCATTCTCTAACGATTCACGCATTCCCTAATGATTCACGCATTCCCTAATGATTGATTGAATATTATTTAACGTCCCTCTCGAGAATCTTTCACTCATATGGAGACGTCACCACTGCCGGTAAAGGGCTGCAAAATTTAGGCCTATGCTCGGCGCTTACGGCCTTTGAGCAATGAGGGATCTTTATCGTGCCACACCTGCTGTGACACGGGACCTCAGTTTTTGCGGTCTCATCCGAAGGACCGCCCCATTTAGTCGCCTCTTACGACAAGCAAGGGGTACTGAGGACCTATTCTAACCCGGATTCTATACATTCTTGATCATTCTATATATCCTTGATTATTTATATATATTCTTGATTATTCTATGCATTCTTGATTATTCTAATATATTCTGGATTATTCTATCCATTTTTAATTTTTCTATATATTCTTGATTATCCTATATATACTCTTGATTATTTCTATAAATTCTTAATTATACTGTGCATTTTTAATCGGTCTATCATGCAATCTTCACGATTCATGCATTTCCCAGGATTCATTTGACTTCTTGGAAATTCATAGATATGGCTCTGAAATAGTACTCTTTTTTATCCTTTGATTTTGATATTTAAAAAACGCCGATTTTTAAAAAGATATCCTCCAATTTATAAAGATAAGTAACCTTTGACCTTTGATACCAGTTTGCTTAATTTCTTAAACATTATTTAGTAGCATCAATTGTCATATAGAAGAGGGCGTTCTAAGTTTTAAGAACCTGTGCCCAATCCTTTTGTTATAACACCCGGACAATAAAATATGTCCAAATCAAAATAAGCGGACTTGACAATAAACTGACCGGTTGGAATACACATCTGCTGCTCTATTTGTTGACCTAACTCTTTCTTTACGTCGCCATTAAGTCATTGTATTCTTATGTTGTTTATTTTTATTAACGTTAACATGCATCCACGGAGTTCCGAGACAACCCCGGGCCATCTCATCCTTGTGTTGCATTGTTTTTTAGTGTTTACGTGAGTGGTATTTGTTTTGTTCATCTTTTTGTCGGGTGTCAGTCGAAGGACAAACAGTTGATTTTATTTGATTCTGAAAAAAAAAATATATAATGAAATATTATTTTTCAATCAATATGTTTTATTTGATCATTTTTAACACTTGGCTAATTTGTCTAGTCATGACTATATGTTGTACATACATGTATCGTGTTATGTAGTCCATCTTGTTTAGTTTCTTGATCACAAGTGAAGGACATGTATCTATTTTACACGTTATGACCAATCATTTTAGCTTATTCGAAGATATATTTTTATCCACCCTTATCAGCAGCCAATGAAATAATGATTAAGTGTCACGTGATCATGTCTTTGTAGCTGTCCAAGTGAAAGGAAGCATTGTTTTCCATGTAATTATAGAGGAAAAATTTCCCTCCACCACCCCAATATTACCACCTTACTTTAAATGTAATGTGCGCCATTTCACCTTACTGTTTGCCAGCTTTTATGGATTGTTTCGTACCCGCTACTATATCTAAATTTTTAAGGTGTCATCTTATTTTTCTATTTTATGTTTTAACAAGATTTATAAAAATTAGGGAGATCCCAATGTCATTCTTGTTTAGGTTGTCTGAGTTGTAGTTTTGATACTCGGGGATCTCTCTATTATAGGGGTTGTAAATAAGTTGTCAACTTCTTCAATCGTCATTAATAAATGGCAATCTTCAATCATCAATATGTATTCTGTTGTTAATTGCCAAGAAAAATAACGAAGCTGCAGGACATGAGAAAACCGGTTTTTATGTTCTTATGAAAATGGAGGGCATAACTGAATTCCTTATCACCACTGTGGAGCATAAGAACACTTAAAGTAAAACAAATAATTCTTGTAATATATATTTTGTCAACACTCGATATCACTTACGGAATTCGGGGATTCTGGTATGATTTAAGAAGGAGAGTCAGATGAGATCCAGGTTTTCTTTTTCTGCTGTCACTCAACAATTTCGCCGTAATCTGTTTCTAAGTGACACGATACTGCATCTAAACAATAACTGGGAGCTGGTTTGCCTGTTTAAAGGACATGATACTACTCTTATATGATACCAGGGAGCTGGATTTTCCTGTCTTTCCACCAAGTACACGAAATCAGCTCGGGTTTTGTCATTCTTGTTGCATGCGACTGCGTGAGAGATTTGGGATCATATGATTTGACTAAGACACTTTCATTTCTGGTTGGTTAATGCGTGACATCACTCGAGAAGTTTCGGTATGCTACAGCTCCACCAACACCGTGTCACTGATACTCTGCGTGAAAGGTTAGGGAGTAACTAAGCATCCCAGACCCGCTATCGTCTTTCCCTGGTATACATGTGATATGAACATACAGTCATAGTTGTTTTGCGCTAAATATTTTTTGTAACTATCCTTCTGAAAAGTTTAAATTTACACCGAGGATAAATGAAAGGAAATCTATAGACAAATGTTGGATTTTCTGTTAATCTTTTTTTAATTTAAATATGTAATAATAAATCACAAATTTGTTATGCTATATAAAAACGTGCATACCTTACAACAAGCAATATACATAAATTTGTGACCAAAAAAATTCAACAAGTACATGCGTTTTGGTGATTTGCGTTAGTCTGTGTGAACATTAATTTCTTCCTCCTCACTATCGGAACACACGGATATGTCAATGTCTTCACTTTTCTCATATTCTTCACACTCTCTTGGGTCAGTTGTATCGCCTTCAGCCTCGTTTTCGTTTTCGTTCGAGACATCATCCGAAGCGTCTTCTTGACGCAGATGCACTTTACGGTGGCGCTCTAGGTTACTCTTATGACTGGTGGCGTAATCACAGACGGTGCACACGAAGTCCTTCTGTCCATTATGTACCGACAGATGGCGCTTCAGTAAAGCTTTTCTACAGAATCTTCGTCCGCAGTAAAAGCAAGTATATCCGTGATAATGAAATATCATTGAGTGTTCCCGTAAAGACGCTTTTGTATTAAATAAAATCCCACAACATTCTAGGAGTTTAGAGCAAGTCTGATGCATCGTCAGCATGTGACGTTTCAGATTGTTCCGGCGGTCCGTGGTATATCTGCATTGTGGGCAAGGGAATAGTTTTCTTCCGAGGTTGTATTGTGAGCCGTAAGCCTCCGAAAAAGACGAGGTAAGCGTAGGACTTTTGACGTCCTTAGTGTTTGTTGGAGAACCCAAGGTCATGTGAGATTTCCGAATATCATCTGCTCTTTGTGTTTCACCGGAAGTAGCCACTGGCAATCGTGGAGGTTGCACAGCGGAAGTGTTATCAAATAATTTAGGAAAACTGGCCTCTTGTAATCGTTTGATGTGCTCTTGTATGTATAAGTTATAGGCCGCTAGGTGGCTGGACGCGGCCGGTCCTGCGGGATTATTTACATCACTAAGTTTCCATGGAGATGGCGAGAGAAACCCAGGCCATGACGGGTTTAGTGCACCGTATCTAGAAAAGTCGAATGCCGGTCTCTGTCCACCGTATAGTGGTATAGGCCTGGAATAGAAAATAAACATGTACTAAATTTGTGAAATTCAAAACTTTACCAAACTTCGTCCTGCAGTAAAGAAACATCTGCATGATGTTATATTATTTTCTCTCTACAACAAAGATGTCGCACTTAGGCCGGAACTCGATCTGCGTCGATATCGAGTAAGTGAGACACGTTTTGTAACATAGACCACGTTTAATTCTCATTATTCCCGTAATTCTCGTGACACTCAACCCTCTCCGGTTCCCCGCAGCCCCACCCAAATTATATAATAGACTTATCCGGCTCTATATGATATCATAACACTTTAAACCTAGTGAAGTCTCGGTGAGTAACTGCAGAAGTTGTATTTGTGTGAGATATGTTGTCCATGCTTATTTTATTCAACATTGGATATGAGGAAGTGACATATGTTTACAAAATCTTTCAAATCAAAACAAGTACATCTTTGGCTCAAACAAATGACAACTCTCCGAGTATTTGATTTATAACGATTTTATTCATAAATAGTGAAAGGGATTGGGCAGCGGACACGGCCTATTTTAGTTCTCTCCCTATAGGGTTTCCGGGTATGGTGGAAAATTTGTAGTATCATTAGCAGGGCATATTGGAGGAATGGTTCACCGTGTGTTTGATAAAATACCAATGCCTAGACTTATATCTAACATGCATTTATTTTTGTAAGAATCGTTTGAGACATGAAAATTATGAATCGTTGTTGATTTTTATCATTTATAAAAACATCGATATGGAATTATCCCTTGAAATGGATCTTATCAAATATATATCTTACTTCTATCTATCTTTATATTTTTTTCTACCTTTATATTTTCTTTCTATCTTTGTATTTTCTTTGTCTTTATATTTAATTGTAACCTATATTTTCTTTCTATATATTTTCTTTCTATCTTTATATTTCCTTTCTATCTTTATATTTTCTTTCTTTCTATCATTATATTTCCTTTCTATCTCTATATTTCCTTTCTATCTTTATATTTTCTTTCTTTCTATCTTTATATTTCCTTTTTATCTTGATATTTCCTTTCTATCTTTCTATTTTCTTTCGAGAGATAATATAAAGGCAAATAGAAAGAAAGATAGAAGGAAAATATAATTACAGATAGAAAATAGAAAGAAAAAAGATAGAAAGAAATTAAAAAGATAGATATATATCTTTATATTTTCTTTCTATATCTATCTTTATCTTTTCTTTCCTTTTATCTATACTTTCTTTCTATATATAACCATATATTTTCTATCTATCTTTATATTTCTTTTACATTTTCTTTCTATTTATCTTCATTTCTATCTATATTTTCTTTCTATCTTTATATTTTCTTTCTATCTCTACATTTTTCTATTTGATTTTATATTTCGTTCTGTGAATATTGATTTTTTTCTCCAGTGAGATAACTGATGAAACAGACATTACGTGAACGTGGAAATTACTGTCGCTGTGTCATCACTGTGTCAGATATGTAATTTATCTAGTTTAATCTCGAAATAAAATATAGTAAATAATGAATATCAAAATAGAAATATCAAAATAAATTTCATGAAAATCCGACCATTTCTTAAACGCAACTCGAGAAAGTTATTGATACCAAGTCACGCTACATATGTAACCTATCACTCGGCGTTTTAGGTTTTAAAATGTCTACTTATAGGGCCGTGTAATCGCCAGAGTGATGTAGTTTTCCTGCACATATTTATTATTATCTAAAGTTTAAAAGACTTAAATTAAAAAAATGACAGAGACATAATACTGATTTCATCATAAACTGGTATCTGGATATTTCTTTATCATTGAATTATTTAACTACACTTGCCTGTTAATTAATTAATTAGTCAGAGTTCTGATATTTTCAAGCTAAATCCATAATTTCAAATTGCTATACTGTAAATTTTGTACCTTAATTTCTTAAAACATTTATAATCTGTTGCTAAATGAAAATACAATATAATTATATAAATATGTATGTGTGTGTGCATTACAAAACTTGTGCACTGCTTGTATTTAGATTTTTTAAAATCATTTTATAGACATCTTTTCGTGAGAGAAGCGAGCAAGTCTCCTGAATCCGCTGGTAACGTGATTGACCTCGGGTACCCATCAGGGAGAAGATTTACGGCCCTAAATCACAGTCACACAAAGTCATACATCCTTTAAAGACTCTGCTCATGACCCATGATTTTATATAAAACCACGACCCTTGTTTTCAGCGTGATGGATTTGTGAAGGTCATCAATTTTGTAAAACTTGGGGTCAGGGGAACAGATTTGCCTTTCTGCCGCTGTACAATTGTCCAAGAATAGAGGAGGTTGTTTTCAGAAATATGTGACTCAAAAATTAGCGATTATAATCCATGGAAGTTGGTCTCGGTTGACCAAGAGGTCGTTTGAACAAAATGAATGTCATATTGGTGTAATTAATCACCCCCTGTACAGACTGCAGATTTAATGGGTTATATATAACACAGAGTAAAACCATCAATCTGTAAAATAGCAGCCTGGTTTTCCAACATTACGAAATCTACCCCAATGTAAAAGAAATTCATTTTATTTTTATTAGTAGCTTGGTTCAATGAACTAATTGTCTGATCACAGAATGGATTTCTTTGATTACAAGCAATCACAAATTAGGTTGGTAATTAAATTTGGTAAAACAGGAAATGCAAAATAAGTGGATAATTATATTTTGGTAATACACGTATATGTATTACAAAATAGGTGGGCAATTATATATGCTAATAAATGTAATACAAATGTAATTATATTTGAAAATTTTAAACAACTGTTGTAAAGTAGATTGAATGCATGCATAGAATAAAATGAAACCAAATCATTTAATTGTATTCATAAATTATAATTATATTAAAACAAAGCTGTAATTTTACAAATTTGACAAGCTTTAAGTAATTAATAATAATGATATTAATGAAATGATGATACAAGTAAAGGAGGATATATTCTTAGCATTTTAACGATTGATTTCTACTTTCATAAGATTTTAAAACATTTGCAGTGTTACTAATCGGCTATGAACTAGATTCATTAAGCTATTAAACCTCTTTTTACATTAGCAGCTTACAACTTTAGAACTCATTTTTCTTTCTAAAATTAATTTTTTCCACAATTAAAAAAAAAAACTTACCTAAATGGAGTTGAATATAGAAAAACAGATCCTGCTTCCATTTTCTTCCAATTTTGCCTAGTAATATTTTTTTGTTGTCAAAATTGTATAGAAATACGATTCTATTGGATATTTTTATTACACCTCCATATATGTCACTGCGGTATTTTGCAGTGGTTTCTGTCAAATAAAATGATCTTAGTTTTAAAAATTTACATTTATTACTGGGTAACAAAGACGGAACCTCATCGCGCGAGAGTTTCAGTTCAATAGCTATCGACCAATCACAATCGACTTTACGTCACGTGTTCTTCAGTAGCAATATGGTCAATTAACTCAGGATAATGCGTCTGCGATATGTGAAAAATGTTGGGGGCGTTCCCTATTTCAGATTAAACCGATATAAATAGGGGGTTTATTATTTGATTTCTTTAATGCGAAATCACTTTGTAATTATACGAACTCGTAAAATAGAAAACTGAAAATTATAGATGCAAATGTGCAGAAAATTGTGTGACGGCATATTTCGATCTCGGCAAACTAATGTTAGTATATCGATGATATCAGCTATTGCAAAATTATTCACCGATGTTCATTTATTGTATAAATAAAATGAATTATCTTTTTACGTATTTTAATATTTTCATCATTGATTAAAGAGATAAATGTCTAGGTTGTTTCTATGAATAAATCAACGAAAACAAGAAGGAATTATCCCATTAGATGAATTAAATGAATAGTCTTTATATCACCACTACTACAAACATTCTAGATATTTAATTTTTATATCGTACATATCTTTGTTATCAATCTTATTTCTCGCTATAAATATATCACTAGCTTTTATTTCAAGTTGAAAGTTCATTGCTTTATCGAAAAATAAAATACATTTTAAAGCAGGAAATGTTTATTACTATAAAGAAAAAATAGTCTAGAATTGAAATGTTCATGATAAATGATGAAAGCATTTTCCCTCTTCAAAATAAAAATATAATATCTATGAAAGGTTTGTCTTAATATCTTAATTTGAAAATTATGATTATTTTTTGTTTCTCATTATTATCAGTGTAGAATGAAATAAATTTGGGTTCCGTGGCCATAATAATTTATTCATCAGGTATTCAAAATAAAAATTAAAAAAAACCAACAACATAAAAACAAAAACAAACAACAACAACCCCAAAAAAGCCACCCTAACATACAGTGAGATTCATTTTTCTTTATTCATTTTCTTCATTTATTTTTTTCAATCTTATTTTAAAGGTTTCATATACTGAATGTTTTTGTTTTTTTAAATAAACACACCAGAATTAGCAAATATCTGTTGGGACATTTCGCACTCTCGATGCACTTAAAGACTTATCATACATGCCATGATATTATTAAAGGTTAATTAATTCTCTCTTTTTTCATTTTCATGTGCAATGGAATTCAGGGTATTAAATAAATGAATATATTAGATCTCGATTACCACACACAGGACAACATATAATTCTGTAATGGAGAACTTTCAAAGGGTTTCCGAGTATCCGTATCGTGTAGGCTTCTCATCGGAACAATGGCAGAACTAAAGACGAATTTGTACGAAAGAAAATTGCGGATTAACACACATTTACTGACCAACAAAATAACTGTCGGTTAATTTCTGGATAGTAGATAGACACTACTAGCGGTTTTATGCCGAACAAACGTTTAATTCGCACGTTTGCGATAGATCTCAGCGACATAAAAATTCATTTCAGTGACGATCAGCATTTAAATTAACTCAACACCGTCTTAATCCATTTAAGGTACCTCAATCTGCAATAAAACCACTATGTAGCGAGGGGTTTTACGCTCCGTGGGTTTTCTCGAACTGAATTAAACTGCTATGAATCGCAGAAATACTGAAAATAATCGTCATTTATCCCCGAACAGATAACACCTTCTCATTCCCCAATAGGTGCTCCTACTTTTATTGCCCCCCACCCGCAGTTTACTTCTCCGGTGGGTCTTTGAATCCGACTGCTACAGACGACATCTTGGTTCGCCACCAGGCCTTTCCCGTACTCTCCTGTGAATTTCAGGCGTCAAGCGTCTACATGAAAAAGATTTATATGTGTTTATTTACTAAAAAAAATTAAATGAAAGAAAAGAAATTGTGATACGCCATAAAACATGATATTTTATGTCGATCTCGAGGTGAAAAAAATTGGAAAATATGATACTCGAACGACAGCAAAAGAAACGGATAACAAATGATAAAAACCTTTTTCTTGTTGTATTGAGGAAAATTGTCTGGCGGGGAATAAATGTAATTGCTCTGGGCTAATAGACACGCCATTTCTTCACAATATCGAAACACAAATTTATTCCGGATAGATATTTTTGTACAAGGTTATCTATTACAGCTTAAAACTTCAATGAAAAAAATAAAAGAGGGGAAATTACTGCATATATTTGTTTAAAGTTTAGTGTATAATTCTAAAGTTAATTTGAGCTCGCGTAGAAAGAGGTACGTATATATGATGTTTCCTGCTCTGGCTAATAAACCTGGTGCCATTTCGTGATGTATTTGTTTACTTTCTACCATTTTAACATAGTCATCCAGTTTCGTAAGTGATATGACGATTTCGGGACCTGCACCTGCCCCACAAGAAAGCAGAGACCCTCTTCATTGTCCCCCATCACGCAGAAATTAATTGACCAAACTTATTCACTTGCATTTGTTTTTTCACCTAGATATTCAATATCTCCAAATCCGGGCCTACTCGTGGACTCGCATTTCGCCGTAGGTACATGTTTGTTTTGTGTAAGAATGCTTCAGGAATAAAGGGAACTTTCGCGGGATAATAAGATACCTCTATTCGTTGACATTCTATATAGGTAAAAAGAGAGAACTGAGCCGTGCATCAGGTGATGAAGCTGGGAACATTAAAAGTGTACCAGGATTTTTTAGTTATTTTTTTGTATTGCTTTGTATCATGTTTCATAATAGTTTTTATCTAAGCAATTCAGTGAATATGAATAGAAAAATCATAAAATATTAAACTATGTGCTTCGGTTTTACCAATTATGTACATATCATAAAGGGGACGAAATACGGAAATGTTTTTCCGGCTTTTCTTTCTCCTTCCCCTTTCTTTCTACCTCCACTTCGTTAATTGATATGAGTGAAAACAAATCCAAAACAGAAGTAAAATAGTAATTATCAGTTGTAATGTTTTCGATATTTTCCAATTTCTCAACGCATGCACCAAATCCAATTGCGGGATCGTAAATCTGCATTAATTGATTGCGGGGAATACCGCAGCATTTGTAAAACGTGTTAGTCTCCCGATCCCGAGGCTGGATCGAGTATCAGAAATTGCCTCTATCGGTAATTGTCGCGCAGCCAGTCCCGTCGCTAATGGTTAGTATTTCTCACATATGCCAAATGGAAGTCATTCATGATATGCAAAATTTTGTTTATGTGTCGTACGGCGCGTGCATCTTATAGGAACCACGCAGAGCACCCAATTACCGTTTGTCTTTTTAACCGTGTCGTGGAGAGGTTGTGTTTTGTTTCGTCCATGCTTTATGAAGCCTTGTTCCTATGGGCAAAATAAAGGATTCCATTTTTAGGACAATAGGCTGAATATAGGTATCAGATTTGACAATTTGTGTTTTCTGCGGTCCTGGTATAAAACTGATCACTCTTTTGACAGTTCTTTTGTGGACGTTTGAATGGTGAACAAATTCGCAATTAATGTAGCACATTGATGAGAAAACAAATTTTAAACAAGAAGATAACATTTTGAATTCTACATCACAGAAATAATAATTTAAAAAAAAACAAACAAATCAAACGTAATGAATGGAATGAGATTTCTTTTTCTTAATTACAAAAAAAAAAAAAAAAAAAAAAAAATGATTCATACATACATCAATTTGAAATAATTTCAAGATATTGTGTTTTTCAAAATTTAAAACAGGCAATGCATGTACTGTAAAACGTATCAATTATGATTTTGTTTATAATATATCGAAGTTATGATATTATCTGACTGATTTTAATTTATTTTATTGTTGTCTACGTCTAACTAGTTTTATGACGACGAAAGCCTACAAAATTCAACAATGGATTTATGAATGGCATTTGATGTCGTATGATAGAGATATATCAATTCCTTTGATTTGTTTTGTCTAAACATTTTATCGAAGAGGTTGTTCCTTGAGTCTTGTAAAAATCTCCACACCCGTGCTGGTATATATCTCTGTAGTACGAGATGGTTACAACTCTGCTGGTGTTAATATTCCCTAATAAACGTAATGCACATTTTGATGCGCAGTTCTTACCGAAGTCAATTTTAGTTGTTTTTTTAAAAGATAACCAAGCTTTTTATGGGCTTTGATTACCCTATC